>NW_025730057.1:0-1281 GCF_021292245.1 Micropterus dolomieu
CTGTAGCCAGGCTGACAGAGAGTCACAGCTCTATTGAGCCAAGTATTCCCATAGCTCTCAGTAGTTACGACTTCATGAGCTTCTTTAATGATAAAATTCTAACTATTAGAAACAAAATTGTCACTGACTTATCTCTAAACCTTAGAAACGGCTGTAAAACCAGATATATGTTTAGACTGCTTTGCTTCCCTCAGTCTCTACCAACTAACTTCAATAATTTCTTCATCTAAACCATCAACCTGCCTCTTAGGCCCCATCCCGACTAGGCTGCTTAAAGATGTTTTACCCATAGTCAGCACTTCTATACTAGATATGATCAATCTATCTTTATCAACAGGCTATGTACCACAGTACTTTAAAGTAGCTGTAATTAAACCTCTTCTGTGGATGTTTTAGCCAACTATAGACCTATATCTAACCTTCCATTTCTCTCTAAGGTTCTGGAGAAAGCAGTTGCTAAACAGCTGTGTGACTTTCTACAGAGCAATAGTTTATTTGAGGATTTTCAGTCAGGATTTAGAGCTCATCATAGCACAGAGACAGCACTGGTGAAAATTACTAACGACCTCCTCATTGCATCAGAAAAAGGACTTGTCTCTGTACTGGTTATATTAGATCTTAGTGCTGCATTTGATACCATTGACCATCAGATCCTATTAAAGAGACTGGAACATTTCATTGGCATTAAAGGAACCGCTCTAAGCTGGTTTAAGTCCTATTCATCAGATCGATTTCAGTTTGTACATGTTAACGGTGAGTTCTCCATGCGCGCCACAGTTAGTCATGGAGTTCCACAAGGATCTGTCCCTCGGACCAATCCTCTTCACTTTATATATGCTTCCTTTACGCCATATTATCAGGAAATATTCCATAAACTTTCATTGTTATGCAGATGATACTCAGTAATATCTATCGATCAAGCCAGATGAAACTCATCAGTTAGCTAAACTTCAAATGTGCCTTCAGGATGTTAAAACATAGATGACCTGCAATTTTCTAATGTTAAACTCAGATAAAACTGAAGTTATTGCTCTGGGGCCTAAGCACCTCCGTGACGCATTATCTAAAGATATAGTTTCCCTGGATGGCATCGCCCTGGCCTCTAGCACCACTGTGAGTAATCTTGGAGTTATCTTTGATCAGGACATGTCGTTTAAGTCTCACATTAAGCAAATTTCAAGGGCCGCCTTTTTTCACCTACGTAATATTGCGAAAATCAGGAACATCCTGTCTAAAAATGATGCAGAAAAACTAGTCCATGCATTTGTTACTTCTAGGCTG
>NW_025730058.1:0-339 GCF_021292245.1 Micropterus dolomieu
ACAACGCCTGGGCTCCTGATGAGGTGGCGGATGGTCTCCTGAGGGACCTCCTCCCAGACCTGGACTAAAGCATCCGCCAACTCCTGGACAGTCTGTGGATGGAGCGAGACATGATGTCCCAGATGTGCTCAGTTGGATTCAGGTCTGGGGAACGGGCGGGCCGGTCCATAGCATCGATGCCTTCCTCTTGCAGGAACTGCTGACACACTCCAGCCACATGAGGCCAACCGCACCAGCATACGGTCTCACAAGGGGTCTGAGGATCTCCTCTCGGTACCTAATGGCAGTCAGGCTACCTCTGGCGAGCACATGGAGGGCTGTGCGGCCCCCCAAAGAAAT
>NW_025730059.1:0-857 GCF_021292245.1 Micropterus dolomieu
TGAACGTGAATGAAATCACTCCAATCCTATTGGCCTGTTGCTAGAACGGTAAGGTGTGACGGAATAACCGGAGGAGTATAAAGCACACCTGTACACACTCATCATTAGCTTAAACTATGAAGCAGGCGCTTCAGGCGGGGAGAGAGGTGCGGCGGACCGACGCAGTCTCTCGTTCCCCTTCTCGGGGAACCAGGGTTACATACGTAACCCGAGACGTTCCCCTTCGAGGGAACTCGAACTGCGTCGGTTACGACACTATGGGAACGAGATACCCACTAAACCGTGCCGAAAACCCCGCCTGCCCCTGTGTGCAATAAAAGTGGCACTACTAAGAGGAGAGCGCACGAGTGCCAGGTGCCGAAGGAAGGTCAAGACTGTAAAACCGAATGAATGTGTGCGGAGTGGCCCAGCCAGCCGCTAAACAACATCCTGCAAGAGGCCCCGGAAAGGAGGGCTCGAGAGGCCGCCTTGCCTCTGGTAGAATGAGCCCTCTCAGCCACAGGTGAAGGCAAACCGCGCACCTGATAGGCCAGGGAAATAGTCTGAACAATCCAGTTGCTAATAGTATGTTTGGATGCGGGGAGCCCGGCCCTGGGAGACCCAAAACACACTTGCAGCTGGTCAGCCTTCCTCCAACGGGAGGACCTCCGTCACATGAGGTGGAGGATGAAATGCCTGCAGCACTGTGGACCCTGCCGCACAAGAAGGCACTTTAGGGATGTATCCTGAACGAGGGTGCAGGATAGCCCTAATGTTCCCCGGGGCAAACTCCAGGCTTTGCGGGGAAACCGAAAGCGCTTGGAGATCCCCCACCCTCCTCAGAGAGGTGATAGCAAGGAGAAAGGCCATCTTGAGGG
>NW_025730059.1:877-1809 GCF_021292245.1 Micropterus dolomieu
TGCAATAAAGTGGCACTACTAAGAGGAGAGCGCACGAGTGCCAGGTGCCGAAGGAAGGTCAAGACTGTAAAACCGAATGAATGTGTGCGGAGTGGCCCAGCCAGCCGCTAAACAAACATCCTGCAAAGAGGCCCCGGAAAGGAGGGCTCGAGAGGCCGCCATGCCTCTGGTAGAATGAGCCCTCTCAGCCACAGGTGAAGGCAAACCGCGCACCTGATAGGCCAGGGAAATAGTCTGAACAATCCAGTTGCTAATAGTATGTTTGGATGCAGGGAGCCCGGCCCTGGGAGACCCAAAACACACTAGCAGCTGGTCAGCCTTCCTCCAACGGGAGGACCTCAGAGTGTAAATACTCAGTGCTCTGACAGGGCAGAGCAGATGAAGTCTCCCGTCCTCCGCCGTCACATGAGGTGGAGGATGAAATGCCTGCAGCACTGTGGACCCTGCCGCACAAGAAGGCATTTTAGCGATGTATCCTGAACGAGGGTGCAGGATAGCCCTAATATTCCCCGGGGCAAACTCCAGGCTTGCGGGGAAACCGAAAGCGCTTGGAGCTCCCCCACCCTCCTCAGAGAGGTGATAACAAGGAGAAAGGCCATCTTGAGGGTCAAGTGCTTAGCCTCAGCTGACTCCAGGGGTTTGAAGGGGGCCTCAGCCAACGCCCCAAGAACCACTGCCAGATCCCAAGTGGGAACCTTGGACCGAGTCGCAGGTCTCATCCTCAGGGCACCACGGAGGAAACGTACAACCAAGGGAAGTTTCCCCAAGAACCCCTCCCTCAGAGGGGTGTGGAAAGATGAAATAGCTGCCACGTACACCTTGAGGGTGGAAGGGGAAAGACCAGCAGAGAACCGGTCCTGGAGGAACTCAAGTACCTGAACCACCGGGCAGGTAACAGGGTCCACCGACCGCTCCCTACACCAAGTGGAGAA
>NW_025730060.1:0-342 GCF_021292245.1 Micropterus dolomieu
AATGACTCTGGAAGACCTTTAAATGACTGTAGGACTCTGTAGGACTCTAAATGACTCTGTAGGCCTCTGTAGGTCTCTAAATGACTCTGGAAGACCTTTAAATGACTGTAGGACTCTAAATGACTCTGTAGGACTCTAAATGACTCTGTGGGCCTCTGTAGGGCTCTGTAGGCCTCTGTAGGACTCTGTAGGACTCTAAATGACTCTGTAGGTCTCTAAATGACTCTGGAAGACCTTTAAATGACTGTAGGACTCTGTAGGACTCTAAATGACTCTGTAGGCCTCTGTAGGTCTCTAAATGACTCTGGAAGACCTTTAAATGACTGTAGGACTCTAAATGAC
>NW_025730061.1:0-335 GCF_021292245.1 Micropterus dolomieu
TGAGGAGGTCCTCTGTGAGGAGGTCCCCTGTGAGGATGCTCTATGAGGAGGTGCTCTGTGAGGAGGCCCTCTGTGAGGATGCTCTATGAGGAGGCCCTCTGTGAGGAGGCCCTCTGTGAGGATGCTCTATGAGGAGGCCCTCTGTGAGGATGCTCTATGAGGAGGCCCTCTGTGAGGATGCTCTATGAGGAGGTCCTCTGTGAGGAGGCCCTCTGTGAGGATGCTCTATGAGGAGGCCCTCTGTGAGGAGGCCCTCTGTGAGGATGCTCTATGAGGAGGCCCTCTGTGAGGAGGCCCTCTGTGAGGATGCTCTATGAGGAGGCCCTCTGTGAGGA
>NW_025730062.1:0-496 GCF_021292245.1 Micropterus dolomieu
CCTCCAACCCAACCAACCAACCAGCCTCCAAACCAACCAACCAACCAGACTACAAACCAGCCAGCCAACCAGACTCCAAACTAACCAACTAGACTCCAAACCAACCAACCAACCAGACTGCAAACCAGCCAACCAACCAGACTCCGAACCAGCCAACCAACCAGACTCCGAACCAGCCAACCAACCAGACTCCGAACCAGCCAACCAACCAGACTCCGAACCAGCCAACCAACCAGACTCCAAACCAACCAACCAACCAGACTCCAAACCAACCAACCAACCAGACTCTAAACCAACCAACCAGACTCTAAACCAACCAACCAGACTCTAAACCAACCAACCAGACTCTAAACCAACCAACCAGATTCCAAACTAACCAACTAGACTCCAAACTAACCAACCAACCAACCAACCAGACTCCAAACTAACCAACCACCCAACCAGACTCCAAACCAACTAACCAGACTCCAAACCAACCAGACTCCAAACCAACTAA
>NW_025730063.1:0-311 GCF_021292245.1 Micropterus dolomieu
GTGTCTCTCTGTGTCTCTCTCTATCTCTTTGTGTCTCTCTCTATCCCTCTGTCTCTTTGTGTCTCTCTCTATCCCTCTGTCTCTTTGTGTCTCTCTCTGTCTCTCTGTGTCTCTCTCTGTCTCTCTCTGTCTCTCTCTGTCTCTCTCTATCTCTCTGTGTCTCTCTGTGTCTCTCTCTATGTCTCTCTGTGTCTCTCTCTATCCCTGTCTCTTTGTGTCTCTCTCTATCCCTGTCTCTTTGTGTCTCTCTCTATCCCTCTGTCTCTTTGTGTCTCTCTCTATCCCTCTGTCTCTTTGTGTCTCTCTCTATC
>NW_025730064.1:0-19707 GCF_021292245.1 Micropterus dolomieu
TGAAATTCTATTGATCACTTTTAAAGCTCTTCATGGCCTCTCGCCTTGTTATATTTCTGAACTTTTAGTCCCATACACACCAGCACGTACCTTGAGATCCTCGGGCAGAGGTCTGTTGTCTGTTCCAGAGTCTCAACTGAAAACTAAAGGGGACAGAGCGTTTGCTGTCAGGGCCCCGAGGCTCTGGAACAGCCTGCCCGAGGAAATCGGGTCAGCTGAGTCAGTGAACTCTTTTAAAGTCCCTTCTTAAAACCTTTCCCGATCTTATTTGACTTTAATTTATCCCTTTTTTTTTTTATTCTATTTTACTAATTTTATTTATATCTTAAACGTGTATTTTAGTCAATGTTTTCATGCTCTTATCTTGTATTGTTTTTGTGTCATTGTCTTTTGGGTATTATTGTCTTTACACTTGTTAAAGCACTTTGTAACTTGTTTTTGAAAAGTGCTCTAAAAATAAAGATTATTATTATTATTATTATTATTATTATTACATAGGGGTAGTATAATTATGATGTATTTTAAAGGGGCTATATGTAGTTTATTAATGAAATTAGTAAACGGGTTGTAACCTCACATAAAAATTTACCAATCAATGGCTTTCTCGGTTACCTCAGACAGTCAGCGTGCTGATTCCTATGTGAATTTATCGGGTTGGAACGTCAGGCCAAAACAAGAATCAGATCCACATCAGGCGAAAACATGGCTCAACATTGGAAAGGCGTTTAAGTCATGGAGAGACCTCCGCTGTTTTTTTTATAACTGACCCAGAGTTGTTGCAATGTGTTGTGATTTTGTGCTTTAGTTGGATCAAGTTAACGACGACTAGTTTCTATCGTCATCCAGTGCAAAATACTATAACTGTAATGTTATGGCTTGCCACATTACTACACCAACAAGTAGTACCAGTATTATGTCAAAGTGTTGATTTTAGCTTGCAAGAAATTATGTAACAGCACAAAACAAATGTGAAACGATTTGTTTATAATGGCCTATAGTGATGCAAGGCAGGGACAGTCAGCTACATTAGCATGGATCTGGTGTTGTTTGCTTCGTAATGTTCATTTTAGACTTAATGTAGCACTCAAGAGCACACAACCTTGGAAACGTAGTGGCTGCAATCTGAAACCGCACCACTAGAGGCCACTCAAAACTACACATGTATGGAGCTAGAATTGTGTCTTTATTACATGCGAGAAAATAAATGATCTGAGAGCAAAAGTTATCACACTGTTAGCAAAAAAGCATTTCATGAGAAAAAAAAGAATATTTGAGAGAAAAAGTTTTCATACCAATAGCAAAAAATAATATTTGAGACAAAAAAAAGTTTTGATAGAAAGTATTTTCTCATAGAACATAAAAAAATATAAATTTAAAATTTTTAAAATTATTTCTGAGAAAAAAAATCTCTCTCAAAATACTTTGAAAAAAATCTCAAATATATATTTTTTGCTATCAGTGTGAAAACATTTTCTCTTAAAAAAAAAAAAAATAAAAAGCGTTTCTCTCAAAACGCTTTACTTTGCTCTCGATAGGTTTGTGTTGTGCAGACCTACTCACACACCAGTAGTGAGCACAGACCAGAAATTTATACAATTACACTTTTATTATATATATTATAAGTCTGATTCAGTGGCACTTTGTTTTTATACTCGGTTTTGACACCAACTTCTTATCAGTAACTATTTAGATAATAGAATGAAAGATAATCATTAGTTTGAGCCCTTGTTTGTCATGTGCTTTGCATATTTTGGTGTTGTGGATGGAGATTGCAACTTTTGATATGAAATATAACAAAATCTTTAATAACTCATTGCACTTCAATGTATTTTTCTACAGAGACAGTAACACACTGGCTATTACAGTATACTCACCAACTGCAGTTAGAGCCAAATGTTTGTCAGTGTTTTTGTTGTCCTAATTTGGAAGAGGGGGCAGGAGTGTGTGTGTGTGTGTGTGTGTTCCGGAGTAAATGCATGCACATGTGCATGAAGGGCACAGAGGAGGCAGCAGTCACCCGAAGGAGGAATTTGTTTGAAAAGAGCCTCCCATGACCTGGCTTGATCTCGTCCCTTCATTCTTCAGTGGGGGTTGTGCACTTGTATGTGTGTGTCTGTGTGCGTGCGTGTGCATGCTCAGTGTGGGGGATTTGCAAATCTTTCCAACGGCTATCCCCCCAGAGGACAGGACTGCACTCCCACCAATGGCTCACAGCACTGACCTGACTGACAGCTTGGTCCAGCTTTCAGCCAAGAAACAGCCCACCAGCAACATCCAAATACCGGGCTGCTGAAGAAACTTATCTGCCATGAGATGACAGAGGAGAAGCTGCTCCCGCCACACTGTTCCCAAGCAAATGCTGAACCGCCGGTCTCACTCTCCGCCTCTCAAAGCTGTCTGCTTGTTGTTTATCAACACAATACTGTGTTGACTAACGACCTACGCTTCTCCGGACTCAGCTGGATGTGACAGTTTGACAGACCTTCACAGCCACAAACTAAAAGGCAGAGGCTTGACACTGTCACATTACCCTTCTGCCTGCATTTTGAAAGAACACCTCGCCCTTGATGCTCCATTTTTGTATACAAACTTTACAAAATTTTAATGCGTCGTGCTCCTGTTATACCACTAATAAGGCAAAAATACTGAAGAAACTCCTGCCACGTCAGTAAAAACACCACCACAAGCCATCTGCCTTGTTTCTTCCTCCTTCAGGGGCAAAATGTGAGCCTACTTAGCCAAGATGCCCACTCATCAATCAATGGGGCTGTTCCACAAGCCATCCAACGCAGCTTGAACTAGAGGACCCTCATAATTGAATATTAAACTCCCATTGAGTGGCAAGGCAAACTACTGTGATGCTGACTGGAGGCTGTGATGTGTTGCTGGCAGGGATGTGTGTGGTGTCTTTCAATCCGGTGTCAGTCGCATCCTGCCTACCCCGAGGTTGTTCTGTCACACTGTCATAATTTCAATCTTTTGGATAAGAAACATATCTACAGACACACACACCCACACTCACACAGGGTCCGCAGATGCAGGCATGCATGAATGTACTTGGCGCACACAGACATAAACACAGCCGGCTTTACATAAATGGCGACAGTGCAGGAAGGCTGTAGAAATTGCCTTTTGTTCAGTTGAGTCAAGAAATGAATTTGGCTTTTGGTGTTTTTATTTTGGTCCCTGTTTGATGCAGCATGCTGAAGGGTGACAGGGAGGGAGGAATGTGTAGACAGCAACAGATAAGACTAAGATTAAGTAGAAACCCATGACTCTGCAATGCAAATTTAACTGTATTTCTCACAGGCCTAAAAGCAAAATGGTGAGAGAAGACATAAGCAGTAAGGAAGGAAACTGTATCTGATGTATGAAATGGATGTTGAGGCGGAACATGATGTGGGGAGGTACTCTTGAAAAGTTCAAAGGATGCTTTGTGTGCCGTTGCAAATTTGGATCCTTCAAAAGTGAAACACATTCAGCAACAGAGATGCAACAACAGGGTTTCTGAACACTAAAAACTGGGTTTTCACACCTGCATATATTGTCATGGTGACAACTACGATTTTGGTGAGAAGAACGATGACTTTTGACCAGTTTCCTTAAGGATTTGACACGACCAGTTACCATTAAGTGCCTATACATCGTGCTTGTGTTGCCATTGCATTTAATTATGTAAATCATGAAAATATGTAAACAAAACCAATCAGACAACAATATCAAAGTTATACAACAAGGTTTTATTTTAACAGGAAGCTGGAGTTTTATCCTTCAAGCAATTTTAGCAAAGCTGACAATAACATGCCAGGCCCCCTGCTGTTTCAAGAGGATCCTTGTGAAAGCACGGCCAAGAGGCTGACTCTCAGAGAAATGCTTCATTCAGACTCAAACTGGCATCAGCTGTTGACAGACAGCCCAGAATGAATACATCCCTGTGATGGGTGTCCTTTCTCGCCAACTGATGTCCGAGGATAAAGCGATTAAAACGTACAGAGAACCTCCCTGAGCACCAATATATTTTTAAGATTAACTGTTGTGACAGACAGTGACAAAAAACTGGGAATAAGATATTTCATCAGGCAGTTAGTGATCTCTATAGCATTAGAGTAATATAGCATTTACCGTAAAACTTCAATTTATAGCCTTTATAGCCTATAGCTTTTATTTGCTTCAATCACTGAACTCCCCCTGCTTATATTTAGGACAGGCCTTTAATTCCTTTCCCATAAAACTCTTGCTCAGCAAAGATGGGAAATAGACTACTATCAAATTGTTTATTTAAACCAGTATGAATATTACTTTAGGATAACATATCAGTTACTAATCATTAATTGAATCCAGCACATGTAGGCTAACCTCGTGCACACATAGAGAGAGCGAGAGACAGAGAGAGAAAGAAAGCCTTGTATCCAAGTAGAATAAACTAATTTTTATGAAAGAACGTTATGATTCTTTTGATCGCTGGACCCTTACAAACTAAAGCAACACAAAATATCAAGGAATGGAAACATATCCGGACTTTACAACTGGTTTAAAAGTAGGGAGTCACTGCTTCTTTCCCCGTCTCTCTGGTTTACCATGCCAGCAAATCTGAATGAATTATACTTTTGTGCTCATGGTTTCCATAAAACGAACTGTACGATTCGTATTGACAAAAGCATTTATATTTGTGAGATTTAAGCAGCTTAGAACATGCTCAAGAGGGCGGCCTGGTAGACTTAGAGGTTTTATACATCAAAAGAACTTATATACTCGGCGTCTAATCGAGACCTGCATTTATTTGTCAAAATGTGTAGTCACACCAGGTCAGTAAAAGGAATAGGCGTCTAATTGCGACTAACGGTTAATTTAAGTTTTATGGTAATCGAAAAGGAGACTGTAATATTATGACCAAGCTAACACATTTTAATCAAGAGTGCATTAATTATGCATGGGTGTTAAGTTTCACTATATGTGGGTCAGTTACGCCTCTAACATTTTAATCTTGCATGGTGGCTTTGCCGTGGAATGCCAGTAGTGGGATTTACAAATATGGCACAATCCTAATAGTGTTATTGCTTCAAGTAAGATACTTCAAGATCTGAGATATCGTACAGCAAGACAGTATCTAGTTTTGATTTGACGGTCATAAATATGTGAAAATATAAATACATTTAACAGCTACTGAAAGTGCTCCAAAGAAAAGTCCTCAGTTCCTTGTTAAAAACATTTGGTGGGCCATTTTTTTTGCGGCAGAAGCAGCGATTCCAAAATCGAGTATGTAAACTTGCTTCTATTGAGTGGGTCAATTAATTGGGCCGATATCTGGGATTTTAAGATAATCAGCATCCGATACCTGCACTCACAAGGCAATATATTATTCTAAATGACAGCAGATCTATACTAACCATTGCAGGCTAGCCTTACATATATATTTTTATACTGTGCAGAATAATGCAGTTGAATGACATCACTTCTAACAAACTGTACCCCAGCCTCACTTAAAAGTTAGTCATGTTCTGAAATCTACAGCATAACCCAATGTATTTTTCTATTTCATTAATTATTAAAAAAACCTTCTAAAACAACATGTTACTAGCTTACAAAACCATGAGTATTAGATTGTACTCTGCATGGAATAATGGAGTTATACATGAATTGTCTTTGTCTTTCTCTAAATATCAGCAATGGCTTCGTACATTGAAAACCCGTATCGGTCAACCACTGTACTGTACAGAAGGTAATCATTGCAGCTGCAGCATCAACACAGAATGCCAACCATCTGTCCCAGCTATAATCATCCCAGCACGTAGAAGCTGACGCCCTGTCTTTCCCTTAGAAAAAGGCAGTGCTGTTGTCATTACAATGTCTTAATAATTATCATCCAAGGGTGCGACTGTGGAGTGAGAGAGAGAAAGGGGAGCAAGAAAGAGGGGAAGGCATGGATAGACTGCGAGAGCAGGCAGCACCTTGTAGATGCATGATGAATGAGGGTGTCAGCTGTATTCACCCAACTAGCAGCGCTGTCTCTGAGAGGGTCGGGCCCTGTGTGCTGAGACCTGTCTCATTAACCACAGTGATCATGCATTAGCAAGAGAGAGTGGGGAAATAAATCATCTTCTATATAAGATGAAAGAACCACCACTTTCTGAAAGTATAATAGCCATCTCAGTGCATTAAAAATGGCTCTGACAGAATACAGAACACAGTTTGGAGCACACCACGTAATTGGCGTACGTGTTTGGTTGTGGGGTTATATTAATTACATTTGTTATTCAATAGTGTTAAAATGAGCATTTAGAGAAAGGGGAAGGCAGGGGGTAAACACTTGCCAACACTGGACCCATTTTCTTGCTCCCCATTGTTTTGGTATCCTGCATTATTGATGTGGAGCTGACATTTTACACTCAGCTTTTCTGAAGCCAAAGCCACACTTTGCCTCCACTGTCACCTGCAGCAGTGTCTCCGCAATAACCATACCGACATACTATCAGAGCCACATAATGATGTAACATCCCTAAGGGGACTGTGGGATCATATTGTTTTGTTAGTGAGTTGTGCTTCGTTCTATTGTGTCTCCTAGTGTACTCCTACAGCACTCTATATTATAAATAGTATAGTATAGTACAAAAAACAACATGCATTCTATGACAATGCCGATTGTCTCTGTGGTGGCTGACAAAAATACAAATGTTCTTTTAGTTCTTATTGATAAGGAAAATGCTTTGCACCTACACTATCTACCTTATGTGTTAATGTTGCTGT
The DNA here is from genome assembly GCF_021292245.1 of Micropterus dolomieu. Lineage (NCBI taxonomy): Eukaryota > Metazoa > Chordata > Actinopteri > Centrarchiformes > Centrarchidae > Micropterus > Micropterus dolomieu. The sequence goes on from NW_025730064.1 coordinate 6,745, forward strand.
AGCTGGCATCAGGGTGTGGCTGGAAGTCAGCTCAGGTCAGTCCCCAGGAAACATCCATTTAGTGCTACTACACCATGACAGAACTGATGGTTGCAGGAAACGTGATAATACCATCAGCAAGCTTCAAAATCATCCAGTGCTGCTTAACCATTGAAGGATCTCACTTAACAAACCAACCTCAAAGAAATATCACCCAGATACCAAAGTAAACACTTAGTAAGTGTAGTTTAAGCACTCTTAAACTGGTCTGTAGGCCCCTTTGAAAGATAAATGTACAAACATGAAGTCCATGATGTAACACTGACGCACCACATGAGAGATTTGCTAGGGCACCTTTGCTCTCTCACTCGCTCCTGTTTTCCAAATCACCAGATAAGTCCCCCACACTGATTGCTTTCATCTTGCTTGTTTCTGTGCAAGGGGGACAGCTTTTCATACACTCCTGACAGCTGATATGGCTGATTATGCCTTTGCAACCCGGTATCCCGCGCCTCACACTGAACAACCTTGCACAGTGCACACACCAACAGTGTTTTTGTTTAGCCAGTGTGCACGTTACTCTGTCTATTCCTTAAAGACCCACAGGAAAGAAGCACAGCCTACCTCGGTTCACCGTGACAGCTCCGTATGTCGACTTGTAGCGTGGCTGGCATGTGACGCTCGCAGTCAAGATCGCAGTTGGTAAGCACAGAAGTTTTGACGAGTCAGTGACTGAAGGATCACACGCACTGTGTCAGTGCCTGACGGATCTGTGTATCACACGCCACTGTGGAGTGTATATGACAACGCCCCAAAACAAAACTGATCTGGTTGATTCGCCGCTCGTTCATTAACGCGTGTTTAAGATGTTGCTGTCTAACTCGGCTGTGCGCAATGGTGCGCTCCCAATCTCTCGAGCCTTGGTCCCCAATCTGAACGCTCCCCGAGGACACGTGATCAACCCACGGGGGACGGGAATAGCTCTCTATTCCCTCACGGCAGCAGCTGGGATCGTTTACACCGCTGCTCCTGTCCCGCGCTACAAACCCGAGTTGTGCGCACCCGTACTCCTCCTGGACCCGCCCTCATCCCATGTGGCCTCACGGTGTCGCTGTCAAGCGTCTTTACCTTACGATCGCAAGATCTCCATGTGAAAATGCACCTGTCTCAACGGGCTATAGAATCATCATTAAGAAATGAAATAGCCAATGTAGTTGATAGTGATAAAACATTGACCCTAACGGTTTAATTGACACACTCTATGTACATACCATATCCGTTATAAAATAAACATTTAGAATAATAAAAACAATAATACTGGACATTTTTCCTTAAAAAGCCCTGAATGTCTCACTCCTTACCATGAGCGATAGGGTCCTGCATTAACAGAAACATTTCTGCCACCATTTTACCCTTTTCTTTTATGACTGGTATTTTTGGTGGGGCTACATTGAGTGAGTGTATGAGTGAGCCATGAATTTAATGTTATAGAGAAATACTTAAACCAAGTTTCCAGTGCTTTTGAAAACACATATTTAGGGCTGATCTAATAGACACAGTGTAGACAAGAAGACGAACAGAGAGAAACTTGCTAGCCTAGAAACTTAAAGGCTACAAACAACACATAATGCAACACTGAAGGATCTTCCAGGCGTTTGTAAAAGTTTTGTCTCAAAAATATGATCTTAATGTCAAAGTTGAGCTGCCTCAACACAAAAAAATTTAATTAACTCATTAATATCAATTTGGATTTTGTCTGTGCTTGACAGTGTCAATGCACCAGGTTTTCACTCTGATATCAAACAAGATGCAAATAAAGTGGAGCAACCTCTTGAGACCTTTCAGGCTAAACCCACCTTTTCAGCAACCTGTGGTCGTATTTTTAAAGTGGGCGAATGGAAACATCATTGCTTCCGTGATAATTAGCCTGCTGTGTGCATGCAGGCAGGGGAATGTCACATCATTACTGCTGTCTGTCTGCTCTGCATGTACACTGAAAACAACTAGCTTCTACAATGGAAACCTTGGATCTCTTGTCTAATAAGATAATAATATTCAGATCCAACAAATGTTGTAGGTGGAAGGCTGAAGTCCAGTCAAAAAGTTAGCATTTCCTTCCATAATAACATGGTGTGGGCATGGGGATAAAGTGATTACTTTTTCAGGCAGCATTGATCAGACAGAGCAAGTGCCACGTAAAGTTAAAAAGAAGGGGGTTAGAAAATGTGTGCATCTTCAATATTTATGTCACTTGACTCAGTATTTGTGGATGCACTTTGGAAACAAACTGATGTGCCTGAAGATGAGGACAAGAGAAGCTTTCTTATCCAGGCCCGTAGGTGAGCTAATGTGGGTGCAGGACTGTTTGCTAACCTTTTTCTCAAGGAGATATGTGCTCTTAAATGAAAATAATTAGGAGTACACAAAGAGCACAGTGAAAAATGTTCAAGTAACATAGAGTTTATTAACAAACTATTTATTACGTACATATTCATAGTGTGTGTGTGTGTGTGTGTGTGTGTGTGTGTGTGTGTGTGTGTGTGTGTGTGTGCTACTTCTCCTTATGTGCAATGATGATGTGAAAACCAGTAGGACTTTTGAAGTGACAACGCAAGTATCTGGACACTCCGTATTGGCCTTAAAATATTAGCATTAGCATCAGCAATATTGGCATTATTTTAAAACACTGAAAAAGATTTTTTTAAATAAAATTTTGAACTTTCACACTTTGAAAGCACCTTTTTAAAACACTGATCACTCATCACAAAAAACCCTACTGTGAGTGGTGCATTGCAGCTTGTGGCACGTGGGACACACAACCCATACCAGACTTAATGTGAACAAGATTACTAAACAATATTTATAACAATAAAAACAAAAACTTTAGTAACGCAGGGGGAACATGTTGCTCTCAGGAGGAGGCTGGTAGAAGGCGCACGTATTGGCACAATAGCACTGGCATCCTGGCTTTGGCTAAATCTACATCTGTCAAATGCAGATGCACTATCCACAACCTGGATGACTGAAACTAGTACAAAAAGAGTGTATTAGTATTAAATTATAACATTAAATAAAAGTATAATATTAATTTAATAGTATACTGTTAGTATAATATCAACATATTAATTATATGTTGCTGTATTCTTTATCATTTCAAATAATAGTATACTATATCACCAATACTATAATATTAATTCCAGTTGGACAAAACAGCAGTTTTATTTGATGAACATGAACAACAAAAGGCACCAGATATAGCTAAATAGATATCTAGCCAAACCCAAACCTTGCTCACATTATCCCTCTTGTCTTTTGTTTTACCGCTTCAGCTACTAATAATGCGTAAGCGGCCCACAGAGCCACAGAGATTTCTCCCAGTGCTGGAAGGTTACGGTAGGTTGTAGTCTTTATTCGCACACTATGCTCGAAATGTATTTTTGTGGTTCGCACGTATCTATTTTTAGGGGCATATGCAAACACTATCACTGTAGAGCCCTGGGGTGTGGAAATATTTGCCCGCTGAATTACGGCCTTCCAATAGCTCTCAAATTCAAATGGGACAGATCTTGAATAGTAGCAGAACTGTACAGCCGTACAAGTAGCTGTCTTAATCAGTTCCTCTGTGACAAGGTGCTCATTCTGTGGAGACAAGAATGACAACTTAATGCTGTCACATCAACCCTCCATTTTGGTCACTATTTTGCTGGATTTTGTTATACCGTAAATGTGCCATGTTCAGTGCACATCTGACTGTTTCCCAACATGCCTTTTCAATTTGGCCTATTGAAGGATGCATCTCCATTTGGCCTGTGAAAGCACACCCTAGAAAACAGGTATTATACAAAGGAAATTCTCAGTGGAGAAATCCACACTGGGAACACCACTAAAAAGGGGCTAAAGGGAAACCCACGAGTCTTCCTCATAGCATGTACTGAAGAGTATACATGAATATATAATTGCACATCATCTGCGAAATGAGACCACTCTAGTTAAGGCAGATGATAAGGTCATAGGGGTGCTGTGACCCCTTCCCAATTCCCACCTTGCATTTATGCTTATGCAGGAAGTTGATAAACTGGATCCCCAGGGTTCAGTGTGTCCACAGGACTGAATATCAAAGGTGGCAGGTGGATCTTTGCGCTAGCGTGTGAAAACTGCAAAACTGGTTATTGCTAGTTAGGCAGGTTTTAGCTCTGGCCAGATATGAGTCATGTCAGGACACAATGACAGATGCAAGAACCAGCCCTGATGCTTATTCATACATGGTTGTTTGGAGTCCAATTTTGCAATCTCACTATCTTAAACTAAGCAATTCATGCATTTAGGCATACACTGCAAGATACAAGTGTGCTTTGAAGAATAACCATTTTATATTTCCTAAGTCATACTGACTCACAATGTCACCATACTCGTTTTAGCTGCTAACTTAAATCTAATATACATATTAACATATGTCTATCCAGTGGTTCAGTCACTTTGTATCATTACAAAAGCCTGAATTTGAAGTTGATAAACTATGGCTCTTTTATGTCAAACATAAACCATATCATTTGATTTCATTCAGCAAAAGTTAAGTCATCTTTCTATGCATGGTCAGCACTCTTTTTTTTAATTGTGACAAATCTACAGTCATTATATGGTGTCTGACAATGTCAAAATCCTCTATACTGTAAACGTATCCACAGCCACAGTGTATTTTTTGGTAATACTGCTGGATGTGCCAAGGTCAAAAATGTTCAAAGCCTACATGTATTTACACATAGAAGAGGCTTTAAAGGTACTGTGTGGAGCTTTTGACCACAAGTAGCGCTATGGAGCAATGTTTTTATGAGTGGGTCCCTGTTTTGTTTCTCTCACATTTCTTGCCGCCATTTTCAGCTAATCCGCTGCTCGACAGTAGGTTGTGGTAATGTGCAAAGGAGTGTAGCAACGAACCAGAGAAGAAGACTGATAGCATGTAAAAAATGCAGGATTTTATATTTTCAGAAGATTGAAGATGTTAAACAGATTTTATAGTGCTAAAGGATGCACACACAAAGAATGCATTCTGTTGAGAAACAGAACAATGTAAATTAAACTTTTTGCCCTGTGAGTAGTGAAGTTCCATGTTTAGTGCTTTGACCAAGAAAGTTCTAAAGTAAGGAGAAGGGAAAGCAAAAAGACCCTAAAAACAGACCCACCTTCATATCTCTCTCGCTATCGCTGACTGATATCTTTATAGTTTTACACCTAATAGTGAAAGAAAAACAGATATCGTCCTCCAACTAAAACATCAACCCTCACCAGTTCCAAACCCTTGGAGGTCGATAAAGAGAATTTAGTAATGTGTGCAGATAAGTGGCAAAGTGCACTCTCTCTTACAAAGCTCCCTTAATTGACATAGAGATTAGCCAAAAACATATTGTTAATCATTACAGGGCTTATGAATACTTAATTGGAGAGGGATAACTGAGGCTGGGGAAAACTAATAATTAATGAGGCTGGGTGCAGATGGGACATTATGAGATACTTAATTAAATTTGGGCACTGGAAATGACCCACTTTTCAAGTTGTTTGTAGTATGTATGGGTATGTTTAAAGTCAATTCAAAGAAATCAAACTCCCACAAAATTCAAAATAACAGCAAAAACATGTTAATTTCATGATGTTGAATGGACATATATGCAGTATACTGTAGGCTTTTTGACTTAAAACTATTTGAAATACTGTTGTGATGTTCAACATCTGTATGCCCAGAGGCTAAAGCAACAATCCTACACTGCTTCCAAGGACTGCATAACACTGTATACATTGTGTTAATGTCTCAGTGGCTTAATCTCTTCTCTCCAACTTTACATGTTTTAGTATTTGCATAGCGTTTTAAAAACATTCCTTTGTTAAGCAGCTCTGAGGATTTGGCTGTGTTTGTTGTCTGTCTGTCTGGGGTTTCTGAGGATCAGTGTTGATGTAAGTAGTTGCCAGCTGCTGTCTTTCAGCTCACTATCCAGTCAGTTCTCTGTCACTGAGTCAGCCACAGATGAAATCCTGCAATCCCAGCAGCGGCTCATAAACACCTGAGCAAGAAGACGTCCGCTCACAGGTGGTTGTAGGTGGAGCTGTTGCGCTGCAGGGAAGATTTTTATCGGTCTTATATCCTCAGCTGTAAAACTCTGCAGGTCAGCCAAAGTGGAAAGGAAAGTTGAACAACACCTCAGGTGATCAGAAGTCACCCATTACTTGCTGATGAAATATGTGTGTAATCCATTTAATAAACTGCTCACACCTTGACGTAAAGTGGTTTTCAGTTTCACAAAGCTTTTTTGAAATTTTATGGAGTTACTATTTTACTCTGATGCAAACCTTACCTCTCACCACTTACCACCTTTCAATAAGATTTCAGTTTTTTGTCCACTCTAAAACTAATTTAATAAAATTACAGGTTTAGGTGCTATGGTTAAGGCCACTGGGGAAAAAAGACTTCAAAAGATTTTCTGTTTTTTAATTTTTTTTAAACTCTGGTCTGAACCTGTGCAGTGCAGCAAGGTTGCACTGAAAATTTATTCTGTAATTGTTGCAGATTTGGGTCAGATGTGGTGTCACTGCCTTATCGGGTGTGTTGCCTGTTGGAGCTCTCAATCACAAAATCAGAAAAACAGTGATGATAAAAAAGTGGACTGCTTAGTAAAAGATTGCAATCGCATTAGCCCGGGGGGATCGTCAACATGGAAAAGGTTATCTTGTTTTCTGTAGACATCTACTAGTATTCCACTGCTTACTGATACATCTCTGATAAGGCACAGAGCGGAATTCAGATAGTCTGACAATTTTGAGAGATATAAAGTGAGGGAGCAAGGCAGCGCTCAGCAGGTGGCACCAAGCTGTAAAAGCTCAGGGGGAAAGTAAACTGTTAACACATCTCACTACTGAAAGAGAGGCAGGCCACTAAGTCTATCTTTACCAAACGACTTTATGTGTTTATGCATAGATCCAAATAAACTCTCTTCAAGGTATACAGGACACACATTATTAGGGGTCCAAGCCCGAGTGGGCTGGGAACCCGTGAATGCAAGGCATCGCAGTTCCCAGTACCAGCGGAGCCCGGCCCGGGCCGACTCGCGCGCCCTCCACGGGGCGAGGGGACGGCTTGCGCCAGGAGGCTTGGACTCCGCTTACAACTGCTTGCAGTTCTAGTTTTATGTATAGTGTTGATCATTTGTTGCGATTATATTTTCTTATTTTCACATTACGGTACAAATATATAAGAACATTTGCACATTTGTTTACATTTTTGGCGAGAACTAGTGGTAGGTATTTGATTAAGGAGGGTACCACCTCTGCACATGTTTTACCTGCAGCAGATTCCATCCTTGTCTCGGTTAGGGTTTATTTCAGGATTTCAGGGAGCCAAATCTCTCTGTACCTAGTTCGGAAAGAAAGCAGTGAGTGTTGAATGTAGCAGTACGTGTAGGCTACTGTGGTCCCATTTAATTCTCTAGCTGATTAAATGTCCCAGTCCACCGCTCCAGAAAGGCACCTGATGACAGCCACATATGGGTATGATAAAACTTTGCTCAGCTGCAGAGGCCTGAGGGGTGTTGGTCTCATGTCACAGCAGAGTTGAACAGAATATCCAAGCGTCTGCTCCTGCCTGCCCTGGAAGCCTCACCAGATTAGGAAACCTGAAGGGGCCTGTGATTATCTTGAGGGCCTGTCTACGACAGAGTCCAGTTTGGGAGCAGCCCACAAGGCGGTGTGGACATCCTGAAATTGAATTGGGAAGGATTTAATGGGTTTAAAGGCTTTGGCTCTCAGTGTGATGAAACCAGATAGGGCTGAAAATGCAAGGAAGTTGTGACAGACAGAAGGCCCGGGATTGAAGCACAAAGTGAGAGAGATAACCAGAAAGAACTCGACACAGTTAAGACAAACTGATGGGAAGAAGGTGGTTTTTCCTGATTAAATAAAGGTCATGTTAGGTTGGTGTCTCTGTGGCTTCAATTCTGTAAACAATTACACTCATGAACCATATAAACTGCTATTGAGACAACTGCCTTACTGTCAGGCACTGACAGGGCATGCAGTTACATAGCAGATGGAAGAGCCTGAAACTATTCATGCTGTTTCAATTATCACAGACAATGAGACTTTAAGAAGCTCCAGTGACACAGAGCGCTGTTTTTTCATTTTAGTCCTATCAATGTGTTAACAAGTGCATTGAATACAACTTTTAATACTAAATTTCAACATGAAGGCCAACTAATATAAAAACACATTATGTCCAATAAAACACCAGGACGTTCTCTCCTGGGAGAAAATTAATCAACATGAATTATTTCAACAGTTGAATAAGCGTTTTTTTTTTTCGTTGCCACATTTGTGACTCAGAGACAAAGCATAGTTAATCCACAAGAAAACCTGCACCTCACAGGGCAAAGGAAAATGAGTGATTGCTATGTTTGTGAAATGCTTTTGAAAAAAATTTAAATTTAAGGGAAAGTGTGACCAAAGTTTTGTCTTCAAATGAAGGAAAAAAGAAACATCAGCCTAAGAAATATAATGCATCACTTTTGATGGAAAATGGGGCCGTAGCTCTGCAGCCAAAAGCAAAGAAAAGCCATATCAAATTCCACGTGACTCCATAGTACTGACTCTAAATTCTTTCCGCATTTTAGATGACACACTTGTAAGACAAGAAAAGCATATGGAGCATGATCAACTTTGGCTCTCTGTTGTCAAACAAAGCTAGTCTCCTCTCCAAAAAACACCATATTTGTGTTAGAAAAGGGCAGAAATACAATACATCTGCACGCTTATGATTCAGTACAAAAATGTCATTCCCATGTCAGGTTTCTGAGTGCAGTGCATTTTACATCAGAGAGGTCATCAGTGGAGAGAAAACATTGGCCAGTGTGTCATCTGTGCTTTTGTGTGCATCAGTTCCAGTGAGGCATAAAGCTAATGGGGTATCAATACAATCAGATAGTGCTGCTAGCAATAAGGGGCTTGTAAACATATACAGTGTGTATGTGCACTGAAACAGTCAGTGCTGCATCAGGATGTTTAGCTCAGGGCTGGAAAAGAGCCCTGGTCTTTAGTGGTTTGATTGTGACCGCAGAGAGGCAGGTACAAAGTGACAGCACATTAACTTGAACTCTCTGGTGGCTTGCCTCCTCTGCTCTGTCCTCCTTCTTTTCCCTTACATTGGTCTCACTTTGCAGACCCATGGTCTCTTAATTACACCTTCCAGAGGAGACTGTCTCTCACTGCCCAAACCCAGGGGTCATGACCACTTGTTGTCATGGTTCCCAAACAATCTACCAAACTGTCAGTCCTCCGCTAGGGACTGTTGGCCTTCAGCTGGCCACAGAATCATCAGGCATGGGGCGTGACTAGGAGACTTGGCTCAGAGGGAGAGATGGAAAGAAGTGGGACGGGAGAGAAAAAAGAAGTACATCTCTATCATAAGGGTAATAAGTAGATAAACATACTTTAAAACGTGTGAGCAAAACAACTCCACAATAATGAATATGTTCTGAAGGCCTTTCTCCTCAGCATTTTGTGAAAGAATGCCTTTTAAATATTTGGAAGATCACTGGGCTTAAAAGAACAAAGTAAGAGAGGAGACAGTTGCAGTTTTAGAAAGATGTTCAGCTTCTGTGGGTTTCTCATCAATTTGCAGCAAATGAAGTGTGACTTAAATGAGCATTCTTCCTGAGAGCCAGTGAGTTACTGGCAGAGCAAATGAAACAAAAAGAGCAGAAATTCGCAGCGGGCTGCAATTTGAATATGATGAACGAGAGGGCTGCACAGAAATGCTGTTTGCCACCACACCACCAGCAACCCAACAGCCCACAGAAGAAGATCATGCTGTGTTGTTGGACAGACATCAAAGGCAAAGGCCTCACATAGTTTCTCTGTCACACTGGGTGACCCAGCAGCACTTCGCATCTTCCATATGTACACAAACAAGCTGATATCCATAAAACCCATGCATACACTCTAATGCGCATAACCAGACACATATGGTCTTATGCACTGATCATGCTGCCTCATTCATTCTTCGTCCTAAACTAAACTATTGTCCTGCTTCCTGAGAATTGGCATTTTATTTGCATCCAGAGTCAACAAACCCAGCACTAGGACACAGTATCACAGTTGGGAATCTGAATCACAAGAAAATTGAAGCTGAGCATTCTGAAAAACATACTACATAATGCATTTGGTGCATTTAAATTCAAACCCTATCCCAGAGAAGTGTATAATTTGCCTATCAGGATGCATATTGTCTTCTGACGTGATGCATGACTTCACTGAAAAACTCACACTGATCTACAGATTGAAAAAGATGCTTATATGCCTTGAATCGTTAGCTCACACTTTGACATTGTAATCACATGTTTTGATGGATTAGTGACATTAAATAGAAAAGCAAATTGTGAACGTTGCATTTGAGACACTAAAACCAACAGCCACTATACAAATTAGATGACCCCAGAGAGCATTTTAATACTGGTCTTTCCTATCACAATATTTCTTCTCCAAATTCACTTACTGAATTACAAATTGAACTAAATTATCCGAGGCACAATTTGATTAGAGAAGCCAGTCATTTTGGCAATCAGATTCAAGGGAGACCTACAGAATACAGAAACGAGACGACTACACAGACTAATGTTCAGGGGGTATTTCATTACAGGAGTCTTTCCAGTAACTGACTATTTACATCTAAATTTTAATGTCTGATCGTTCCTAAAAACCAAGACGTTCTGACAGGAGAGAATACAGGGGGATACTTTACAATAAGGTATGCAGAAATGTGAGTTTTTATTAAGGATTAAGGATTAGTACATAAGTATCCCTCAATTGGAATGATGACCACTTTGTTCCTCGGTTTGTGCACCCCAAGTAAAAGGGTATATCATACTGAGTACTTCATTACTTAAGTAGTTGCTCATTACTTGACCAATACTTACCCTTTTTATGCTTGAGGGGGTAGTAATGAATAAGTAATCAGTAACGTATGTGTGACTACTAGTTATTACCGCATTGTGAAGTGTCACCGAATATTACGAGCTTCATTGTAATATTATAACTCCTTTATCATTTTTTGGATGTTAGATTAAACAAACGAGAACTACATGCAACGCGCGCGCACACACACACACACACACACACACACGTACAAGTAAATTACAATTAAACTTAAACTTCTTCCAATACCGTTTAAAATGCAGAGAAATTACACAAAACATTATTTCTATTGAAAACAGCCACAGGCAGTCTGCTTCTCCTCCTTTGACGACCTGAAAATTCATTAGAGGCAACAAAGCACATGATGAAATATTTAAACCCGAAATAATTTCCCTGTGAAGATTCCCTTTGAAACTGCAGTGTGTCTGCGCAAGTGGATGGACTTCAGGCAACCTGCTATTGCCCGTGTGGTTGGTAATTTAATGGTGTTTGTCCCAAAAAAGATAAGGACCTCTCCATGGAACAACCGATGGGATTTAATTAACAGTGAGTGACAGGGCCCAGTAGCTGTGGTGATGGTTCCTCCACCATTTTTCTGCTGCATAGTGCAGAAGGTTTCGCTTTAGTTGTGGGCTTGAGGGAATTACTCCAGGCAGACTTTTTTTTTTTGGAAGAATGGAAACTCAAGAAACAGCCTAGTCTTAATTGCTCAAGTATTATTATGTCAGAGAATGTGGCCAAGTAGACATAGCTGCTAACCCTGGATTAGTTCTTCCACTGTGAGGGGCTTAGTCAGTGGCACAAAATACTTCACGCCTTAATTACTCTTAACTGTTGATGCTTCACCATCTTAATGACCTAAAAAGTAAGAGTGAACTTGGTTATGACTGTGCTGTGGACACTGGATTGCTGGCATGTTCACCCTCAACCTGCCACTGAGGACACACATCCTCTCTGACTGGCCAAACAAATGCTGAGTACCACATCTAGCCTCAGGAGCAAACAAACATACATTCATCAGCAGCGCCAATCAGTCACCAAACTGTCACTGCATGGCAGCTTTCAGAGGCACGGGCGGCCGTTTCACCCCGTCCAGATTGTTTTTAAAATGCATTTTTAGCCGCATCTCCCTCATCACTCAAGTAGAAATCAAATTAAATTTGGACAGTTGTAAACAAACGAACAACAAATGTCCATTGTTCTAATGCTCTAGTGAGGGCTATGCTCTAATTAACCAAGAGGAGCTGGACTTTAAAAGCTAGACAAGGCCAATCAATGCTGATCTACACGAAGGACAGAGAGCAGCAGAAGCCTCCACTTAAACACAGGCCACTACAGCTGGTCAGGGAGAGTGCACCAGCCATTTCCAGTCTGGATTTGTCTTAACTTAAAGTTTTAATCCCTAAACTCATCCTAGACATTTTTTCTTATTTAACTCTAAGCCTAATTAATATTCTGATGTAGCCTAACCTTATCCAAAAAATGTTTAAAGAACGCCTTGTCACAAAATGTAATTCAAAAGGAAGAAACATAATATGTCTACAACTGTGTTTCAGAAGGCACTTTGAAATTTAATGTTTGTTTTGTGTTTGTCTTTTTAAGGGTTTTGCATGCGGATGTATGGTTAAGCAGCTGATGATAAAATATATTAGAGGTCTGGCCTAAAATCCCATGGTTTGGAACTGAGCTCTTTAAACTGTGCGAGATTATGTAGCATGGCTAAAAATTAGCTATGAATTTTAATAAATTTATGAGAATTAATACCCAATTATGAATTTTAATATTCAGAAAATATCAATCTCTCGTTTCGGGGCACCACCGGAGTTGTTATAATCCTAGAGTCTCCGGACCTCTAGGTAGTTTTTAATAATTATACAATTATTACTAGTGATCAGTTAGTTAATAATTGCTAAATTATCTTAAATCAATCAGTCAGTCTCATATCTAAAGGGTCAATTCTCTTGGCAGGGACGTGGAGATAGTCAACACACACAGTTCTTGATTACAGTGAATTTATTAACTAACTAATGCGAT
>NW_025730065.1:0-11393 GCF_021292245.1 Micropterus dolomieu
CTAATGATGAGTGTGTACAGGTGTGCTTTATACTCCTCCGGTTATTCCGTCACACCTTACCGTTCTAGCAACAAGCCAATAGGATTGGAGTGATTTCATTCACGTTCAGACCTGCTTCGCCTAGAGGCGTTCCCATAGTGTCGTAACCGACGCAGTGTCTCGTTCCCCTTCTCGGGGAACCAGGGTTACATACGTAACCCGAGACGTTTCCAGCAGAGGTTTGATAAGCATTGGTTATCAGCATTTCTTCAGCTTTTTCATTTTGGGTGTAACTCATAGGCTATATAAAACAAGTGGATGTAGCCACCATGATGTCACCCATTGGTTTGTGAACTACCGTTTTGAAGCCTCGAGTCTGGCATTTTGGCACCAGAAGTGACCATATTCAGACGAGAGGAAGAAACTAGCTACCTTGGTTAGTAAGGTACATCCGTGATTCACATTAACTGTGATATTAATTGCGATGCTAATTTTGGCTGGTTAAAAACAGGCTAAAATAAAATTCACTTAACAATTTACTGAATGTCAATATTTGACATAGCTGTACTGTGATTGATGAACTTAAATGGACCTTTAAAGAGAGGCATGAATTACAAAAATCTGATGTAACGTTATAGCATTTAATTCTCTACTTAAGTGATGATATATACATGAGCATGTTGTCAGCATTGTCATGGTGAGCATGTTAGCATGATGATATTAGCAGTTAGCACTGCTGTTAAGTACAGCCTCACAGAGCCGCTAGCATGGCTGTAGACTCTTAGTGTTGTTCATTTATCTCTTGTTTCCTCTATCTGTTATAACCCATACACTTTTCCATGTTTCACAGGAAACTGGGAGAAGTGAACCCAGGAGCATGACTCAGAGACAGAACACCAGGTAGCCAGTGCAAAGAAGGGAAACAAATCCAAACAGGCAGGCAGAAGAAGCAAGGTCCAGGAAACAGGCAACACAAGTAACTTAGGTCAGGCAGAATCAAAAACAAAGTTACACTGGCCACCTAGGTGGAAGACAACCTGGCAGGGAGCAAGTGAAGAGGGGCTGTAATGGGGAAAATAAGCTGCATGGAGAAAGGTTGTTCTTGACAAGTATGTATGCACAGAAATATCTACATGTATAAAACCAGGCCTGGGACAGGACCTGCTCATCTTTTCTTTATACAGCCCAATCAATGTGAAATTGAGCGTAAATTAATGTAAATGACTATAAATACGCAAACGTCCAAAAGAAACTTCACCGAGTGCAAGATCAAGGTGCTGATCACTGAAGTGGAGGAGAGAAGAAATATTTTACTTGATGGTTTGAACTCTTGGATTGGTAACAATCGCAAAACAATGAAGTGGCACAATGGCAGAAATAAGGAAAACATGTCACACCCGTCGGCTCATTCCCGCTGCCAAAAACCCCAGAGTGTTTATAGACTAGGCCTAATTGTATTTGTACCGTGATGACGTGGTTCCATCAGGTTGGTCTGTCTAATGCTTGACCCAGTTCAGCACATAGTTCTGGCCCTGGGGAATCTGAAACGAAGTATTAGCCAGTCATCTTCATGGGCCAGGAAATCTTCATGGACACTCTCTAATCCTGCCATTGGCGTTGTCCTCTGTAGTGCCATTGTGGAGTCACCATGCAGCATTACCGGTATGCACGAGTTACATGCAGTAGTATTTATGTGTTTACCGCAGGCAAACTGAGTACTTCACGTCTTGCCAAAATGATCGCTTCAGTCAGCCCTGGGATAGCATTTGAACATGGAGGTTTGAAAGGTAAACACATTTTTTTTATGTCTGTTTTGTAATGCTTGGACTGGATAATGATGAGAACTGATTTACAAGGATGGAGTATAGTGATTGTGCGAGAGCTGTCCCTGGCTTTATTTCCAGACTTTGCTAATTTACACAGTGGTGCAGGTGGTGAAGATATTCTGGGTGAATCAAGGTGAGAAGGGAGATCTGTTTGTGTGCCACCGCAGTGTCTCAGTGCGCTCTGTGTGCCTGACAGCGCAGTCGTCTTCACTGCAGTAATTTCACACGCAGAAACTAAACTGAAAACGAAATGGTGTTATAGTATGCACAGAGGATATTATTAAAAACAACTGACGCTCTGTACTGGAAATCTTTAATGCTATTTGATGTTATCTTGGATTTTTAAGATGATGATGATAAGTCCATCAGTTAGCCGAGTTCAAGTCTGAAAAGGACTCAGTAGCTAAATTTACGTCTAATATAGGGGAAAGACGAGCCTGCATCCTGCCACCTGACATCCTGGCATAGTATCAGCGGACCTACTTATGTTTTTTTATAGACTGCTTTATAGACATAGCACAGAAACTGGAGTAGAAACGTTATTTTAAAACATTTGGTTAGTTTCAGTACTTTGGAGTTTACTGACAAAGCCAGAAAAAAGTTTGTGGATGGTCTGCACATTCTCACGTCACATTAATTTTTATATATTAGACTTGTGTTCGAAAACTAGCATACGTAAACTTGTGTAGGCAGCGTTTCTACATGAGGCCCCTGGTGAGGGGAGTTGCGTGGCAGGAGGAAGAACTGGAATCTGAAATGACAGAGATAGTGAACCAATAAAAAGACAGACAAAATGTCTAGATAATGTTTATGAGCTTGGAGGATTCATGACACATTTTGTACATTTATTAGAAATGCACAAAGTGGTTTAGGAGAATCCGTTCATACAGAGCCCTATATTGTAATGAAACATGTTCTTCTGTTGGGTAATACTGAATGTTTTACTTTTATATTACTTTTTCAAAGCCATAAAACATAGAATTGTAAGTGACAACAATCTGCACTGAGGCTGCTAAACCACTCAGGGAAATTCATGCAATGCTGCTTTCCCCATCGTTATTTCATTTGGTTTGTCATTCTTTGTTTTTTTTGTCGGCATGTGAGCCACCACAGTGAATCCCTGGTTGCACTTTTTTGGGATCTCGGTATGATTCTGGCCAAGAAGGAGGCAACACCAAGTGAGAGAACAAAGGCTGTTTGTCAGAGAGATGACGGGGAATCTGTGGTGATGGTGCATAATCAACCAATTTGGACTGGAGCACTTAAACAAAGCCTCACTGCTCGGTAGGAGCTATATTCACACAGACAATTCCATTCTGGGAAGGGAGTGCTGAAGATTCACAGCCCCTTGATCAAACACAAGTGTGTGCACACATGTATCACTCAACAGTCAGCACTTTGTGGTATAACCAAAATCCATGTTGGTTTGAAGACATACTTATGTCTAAATTTCAAGGATGAATGCTGTATATTTATATGGATAATGATTAAGAAAGTGTGTCTGTCAGTAAGTGACGAGATGACTGTTGTATTGCCTCAACTGTGTCTTTAAAATCAAACTCCCTTCCAACAGAAGGTCCTCATTGAATACTCTTTGGGAAAACATGTTGTTTACTGCAAGTTTTCATAATTAGATCACTGATGCTGGACTAAGTATTTATCTGAGGGATTGTTCAGTTTTGGTCATGCAGGAACTGATTTTAAGGTTAAGATGATAATTACAACTTTAATCTTCTGTTTTAAAATCCTGCATTTGTTATGGAGAGTGACGTAGTGTTCATATGCTGCAGCTTGTGATAATTAGTGATAAGCCACAGCAGTAGCTCTGTGAGGTTGAACTGAGGCACAGAGGTGCTTTGACTTATAGCAAATGATCGCATCAGAATGCTAACATGAAGTTTTTCGGGTATATGTTAACCATTAGCATGCTAACATTTTCCTTGTATAGGAAAATGTGTGAACCAAAGTTCATGGCAATCCATCCAATTGTCGTCTAGACATTTCACTAAAACCCACAAATTTGAACCTCATGGTGGTGCTAGAGGAAAATTCAGGTGATCACTGACTTTGTAAGGATTCATCGTCTGGAAGCCATGAATGTCTGTACAATATATAGTACCAACTGACGTAGTAGATGCTGAGATATTTCACCAGATAAGAGAAAATGTTGACCTGTTGGTTATGCAAGATAAAAAATCAGTGGATCACAAAAATTGTTATGAATCATACTCTGGGAACCATATGTATCCGAACCAAATTTCATGACAATCCCTCCAATAGTGTTGAGACCTTTCACTACAAACCAAATAAGTCAACCTCATGGTGGCGCTATAGGGTCAATCAGCCAGTGTTGCCAGTTGTTGAGAGATAATTCAGTCTGTACACATCTTGTACAGCATATGCATTAAAATGCAGTGGTGAACAGTAGTAGCATTTGGGTAGCATCTTATGATTTGGCTTTTATTCCTTGTAGGCTATGTAGACCTATATTGAAAAAGGGATTTCAATCCATTAAACTGCCTATGAGGCCATATTTAGTTATGTATAGTATGTTATATAAAAAACACATACATGTAAACATAAAACTGAAGCATTCACATTTACTCATTTGGCAGACGCTTTGGATATCTCTCAGTATTTCCTGGGGACAGAAAAGGCACTGGAAGCCAACATCTTTTCCACCGTTACTTTTCACAGTGACAGTGAGTCCTAATTGATGATGATGATCTGGTAAAATACCTCCCCCTCTCCTCCACACAACATTCCTAAAAGGATTCCAATCAGTCCAATATTTGACTAATGATGGGTGCATGAAAAAATTGTTTCATAAACCTGCTGTCTGTAAAGCATTCTAAATATAGAGAACCTTGATATGGATGTTATAGCAAAGAGCACACACAGCCCAGTTTTGTTTTCCAGCATCACATACTGGAGCGGACACCTGATAATGTTTGCCTGCTTCTTTTGTACCTCCTATGATGATAATCCCCTGCTTAGTGAACATATGAATCCAATGAGTAGCAGAAGAGTTTATCACCACTTTATTCTGAGCTGAGCAATGAGACAAGTGGAAATTTAAGCTGAAGTAAACACGGCTTATTTTTGTCTGTTTAAATAGCTCTATCCTCAGAGGGTTTGTGCTAGTACACAACAAATGAACCACAGAAGAAGAATGGATAAGACGAAATCTCTAGTTTGTGGAAGTTTTTTTTCTGTGACAGGCTCTGTGAGTTTGGATGAAACTGACCCTGGCCTTCTATGGGTTTGTAGTTTGTCCAATAAGTCTGATGTGCTGACAGCACTGATCAAAACAATGCATAAACATTTACCCTCGACGAATTTAGAGAGTGAGATAGGGTGAAACAACAGTGGTGCATAATCTGAATGTAGTTTGAAAGCAATTATTCCTTTAGAGAAAAGATATTTTAAAGAATTGCTGATGCCCTGGACATAGGATTTAGAAATGTATCTTCAGCAGTTGCATAGTGCTGTTGAAGTGTTAAAGGTGGGGTAAGCGATTCTAAAGAAATCCAGTTCCATGACAAATACAATAATACTGAGCGAACGACACAGCAAGTAATGTAACTAACGTTAGCTAAATTGTTGTTCAGGGGCCTCATTTATAAACGGTGCATACCCAAAAAAGAGGGCTGGAAACGTGGGTACGCCATTTTCCACTCAAAGGTTGCGATCTATAAAAAACAAACTTGACGAGAGAATGTGCGGTCCTCCAGCAAACTCTGAGCCATGCGTTTACACATATTCAAGTTGATTGTGATTTATAAAGGGAAATCGCTGAGGACGTGCATGTGCACTGTTTTATATATTAAAAATATTTTTGTTCATAAGCACTTCCTGTATATTGTGTGTTTTCTACATACAGTTTTTTAAATGAGACCCCAGGCCAGCAAACTTTCGCTGATCAGTTGCTGCTGCAAAGCTAACATGCAGAGAGGACAAGACGGTCCCAGAGCCAACACACCAGCTCCAAACATCAATGCTATACAACTCTCCTGCTACTATAACTAACATCACAACAGCATATCTTGGTGAACTAGAAAGTAAGCTTAATGTCTGTGGGTAAGTCATTTAACATTACCGGGAACACAAATCATGCCTAGAATAGCCAAAAAGATGCGTGTTTGGTTTAGAATTGCTTACCCTACTTTTAATGTCATAGCTGAGATAGAGTGCTCATCTTTTTGGTATATATCAAATGCAATAAAAATTGCAGTGTGAGTTGAATGTCCTGCCACATAACGTCTCAGAAAGCGCTGACAAATTTCACTTACAAGATGATAATTTTGTTTTGTGCTGTGTGTCATTCTTTTTCTTAAGCAAGGCTGCTATTGAGGGCAACAGTAGAATAAGCTCATATTCTTTTAGCAAAACTAAAATGAAACCGGTATTAGAGTATCAGAGTATTTGTTTTTCCAACATTCAGCGCATTTAAATCTTGATTGTTTCCAGGTGTTCTTACGGTATGTTGTCAGTGAGTGCATAGTGTAGTTTTGTTTTCCTTAACGTTATATAACCCCTCAGCCTTCATCTCCATGTGTCACATACTCGGAGTACAACATGTGTTGGATCTTGGAAGAAGTCATAAATCGCCCCTCTAGCACCCCTTGTGTCTTTCAGGCTCTTTTCAACAATGTAAGACGAAAACACTTTGAAAATGAAGAGCTACCATAGCTCTGTCTCCATCAGATATGGAAAACTAACCCTCAGATTGATGTGACCTTTCCCAATTCTGAGAAAAATGTATTCCCTACCTGAATTTGCTAACCTCAATTTAATGCAGTGGTCATTAATTATAGGGCATGCAATTGAGCACACAACACAGATGTGATGTATCCATCACACTTGCAGAAGTAGGACTCTAAATGATGATATTCTGGTTATATAACAGACAGTATTAAGATGTGTTGTGCATACAGTACAATTATCTAATCTCTTGCAATGGACACATAGGGGGCCATGTTATTATTTGAAATCTGGTCATAAATTCAGACCAAGTTTTCATTCCAGATATGGCTGTGGGGTGAATGAACTGGTTAGACTTTCATGACTCTGCTGTATTTTTGCAGAAGGTCAGAATTCTGGTTTCAGTGGATTTATTGTCTGCATTAGAAAATCCTGCTTCCTATCATTAGAAATTAGCAAAGCCCAGTAACGGCCCTTTCTTAAAGAGGGTTGGTTAATGCTCAGACACCATTGTGATCAAACTTCTGTTAACTGATATATTTCTAAATAGAGTCTGCCATACCTGTTTAACATGCTCATCTCAGGATTTAGAAAATATTTCAATTAAACTTATATCTGTCTTTTTTTTAATCATAAGTTGAATTGAATTTTAAAGATTGAACAACACACAGAACAGTATATAAAAAATACATGTTACAACAACCACATTTGCCACCCTAACAGTCAGCCAGCATCATGAACGTCATAGCACATCATATAAACAAAGATTAGTAAACAATTAAAACATTGTGTATACAGCTAAATTTAATTGTTATTAAATAAGATTAAGATGTGAAGAATAAATATAACTGTAAAGTAAATTTAAAAAAGCAAATAAAGTCTGCAGTCCTCTATACATGCTATAGAAAATTATTTAGTTAACATATTTCCATTGCAGAAGAATTCCAATGTTATTCAAATCTTTTCATCTAGCATAAACTAGAACAAAACAGTATGAAAGGTACTAACCCAGTCTGGTGAAGAGCATTGTGATTGAACATCACTCAGTCATTTGTGGTGATAACAAGCAGCTTTTGAATTTAGCGCTTCCTGTGTGTTGTTGACTCCATTGTTTTAATTGTTGCTCATGTTTGATTCAGCTTTATATATTTCTAGGATGTGTTGTGTGTACTGGAACTATGCACACGTAGCTGCAACATTTGCTGATGGAACCAATCAGTTATGACAGAATTGTAAAGGGCCATCACTTTACGCAAATTCTCCACGGCTGCAACAATGTAAATAAAGTTCATTGCCAGTCCTATGTCATTAATATGGGTTCTCATTGAGCCAAATGGAATCAGCATCTCAATGAATGCCTTGAGGTCACTTTTCCCATGTTACTGATGTCAGTTGGCTATCTATGCTAACGTTGGCACTGATTGCTCATGCCAAGACAAATGTCAGCCTGGGCCTCCCTGCCCAAGTCCCAGCTTGTGGTCTTGAGTTTATTATACCAGTCTCTGAAAGTCCCTTGTAAGTTGCCTTTTGCACAGTGGTGCTGTAGGGGCTCTGGGAAAGGTTTGGTTCCCAGACAGAAAAGGCAATGTTGAATGTGAGACAGGTTTTCCAGACTTGTTGGTGACCTTTTCCCTAGAGATTTGGGCCGCTGACCGGTGGGTGCTGCAAAGAATCTACCCTCATTTGTATTAACAATTTATTTAACAGTTCCCACATTTTATCTTTTACACAAACTGTGAAAGGCTCCAAAGCTTATGAGTAGGTGGGCCATTGTCGAACAATTCAGCTGTCAGTTTTCCTATTTAAGGCATTTAGGTTTACACATAAGGTTCAGACAGCTGTGATGAATGTATGTATGTGTTTGCTTTTTTGTGTAATTATGCCTGATTTTGTATGAACAGCTATCACTCTAAAGGAATGTTTCTGTAGCTGTATCTGGACTTCATTTGACATGCACTGTTTCTTGTTAAGAGAGCCATTCAATATGTTATCATGGTATAAAACATAAACCAGAAGTGTTCTTTTTTTCCATTCTGTAATTGATAGTCACTAATTATGATAGTGGGTGGATGCCTGTATTTACAAGTGCAGTTATATTTGAAATCTGGTTCAGACAACCAGTCTGAGGGGGGAGAATTCAGGAGGAAAATAAATCTTGTTTCTGTCTCTCCAAGAACTATAAATTATGTTTTGGGAGTGGTGGTTGGACTTTGACGTCTGAGCTAACCGACTTACTCACTCGTTGTGGCATTGTCTCTTTGCAGTGAGTAGCAAAGCACAGGAGATCAGACTGCTCACATGAGTGTGAAGCCATCTTGACAGGCCTGCTGACGCACATCATCTTCAAGTGGACCAATGGATGCTGCTTCAGCTAAGATGCTTTTCTGGATCTCATTAGTTGTGTCTGACTGACAAACCAGCTTCAAAACACTACAGAGGATGGGTCCATCCAGAGTATTGTGTTCCTCTGCAAATGTCCCTCCATGTCTGTCTTTGTGACTGACTGATTCAGTCATAGAGAAAAAAGTTATAAGAAAAGAACAGAACAGTTTCTAATATCGGAAAAGAGTACAGTTTTTTGCATGGAGGTCCAAGTGTTCTTTGCCCCCTTCAATCAGTGTTTTCATTCCTCCACAGTCTCCTTGACAGATGGCATTTCCTATTTTCTGATGTTGTATTTCCACTCAGCGGGGTTGAGATAGAAAGAGATGGTTCTGGAGGATGTTGAAAGAGTTGTTTGAAATTAGCAAAGCCCAGAAACCATATCCCTTAAGTGCTCCAATATTTTATTTACAACATATAAATTGAACTGCAAAAATAGATAAACTATATCAATACTATTGTTGTGAATAAACGGTGTGGATTTTTGCATTTTATATTAAATAATTTGGAGACTCAAAATTCCTCCTCTCTCTCTCTCTGAGAGAAGGAGTGGGGGTGAGACATCAACTCTCAACAGACGGCTGAAGAGACCCCAAAGGAAAAGGTGAAAGGCTGCTTTCCCTAAGTGCTGTTTCTGGGCACTCTGATCGTAAAACTGGCCAACTCTGATGCCGCAGCGAGATAACGCTCGGTGCCTGACTGTTAAAATGACAAAAGAAACACTCACCAGAGACTAGCTTTCTCCTGAACAGCCTATCGGAACTCTTTGTAAGAGAGGGCAGGAAACCCTAAACTGCCCCCCCACATGTGTAACCACGGCAACTGACCTTGCTCTGTTTAATTACCTCACATCAAAGGATATTGTCCTCTTCACGCCCAGGTGTGAGAAACTCCAGGACACCAGGGACAGCCCTGAACTCCTTTGTGTAAACAAAAGAGTACTCTCCTCAAAACTCAAAGCATTACCTTGTTTAATTAAATAATCATTTAGTTACTTGATTACGTTTGCCTCCATTTGAGCAGTTTAACAACATGTTAACATGTTGGTGTTATTTGTTGTTGAAAAGAATCTAAATAAGTTAATTTTGCAGTGTTTTAATTTTCAGCAAGGATCCCTGACGTTTATTCATTCTAGTTGTAATCAATGCTTTGTTCACAACACTTTCTGACACTTCCTTTAGAAATGATGATAAAGAAATGTCATCCTATACCCGATTAATTTTCCAGCTCAAATTAAATAATAAAATAACAAAACTGACTAAAAAACTAAAGCTCCTTAGCAGAAGACTGTTTTATGGTGAAACAAAGCTATCGTCATGTAACCCGAGCTCCCCCAAGTGGACAAAATAAGTATTACATGCCATCGTCTGAAATGCTGTTTAATGTATAAATATCACTCTGAAATTTATCATGTCCATAATCTAATGCCATTCGTGTAGCTTGCCTATATTCTCTAAGAACGTGTAACAGCCAATATATCCAGAAAGCTAGTTAAGTTCCTCTCATCTGTGATTCCTAAGAAATGCTAACCTTTTAAGGTCTAACTACTACAATTTTTTTCCTTTTTATCAAGTGCTTAAAACTAAGAACGGTACAACCGTTTGACAATTAAGGTTTGATTGTGGGAAGATAATTGATTACAAAACGCGCCAATTGTGAAAGTGAATGGACACTCTGCATACCAATTACCTGAAAAACAGCAAGAGTAAACCAAAATGCAGAAGTCAAGTGGTGGGTGAGCACTTTAAAAAGCCCGAACCGAAGTCTCACTAGAGGATCAATAACACAGGAGACTCAGGAGGACAACTCTTTGGAGGACCAGAGGCAGAAATCAATTGCTGTGGGTGACAAGACGGACCTTACCCACTACAGTATGGAGTGACATCAGCACTCAGTATGGAAGTGGTGAGTGAAATGACCCAAGACCAAAGGAAGCTCAGAAAAAAAAGAAAGCCGCACCATTTGATTTATTAATTGGTGTTGTAATGTCAATCATCTTGTTCAGACCAGATTAAATGATTGAGTGTTTATTACAGTCCGGATTACACACATACTGGACCCCCCCCCCTCCCCCCCAGCATTTGATTTATAATTGCTGTTGGTATTTAAAGACAGTTTCAACATATACAGTGGGTACGGAAAGTATTCAGACCCCTTTAAATTTTTCACTCTTTGTTTCATTGCAGCCATTTTCCAAAAATCAAAAAAGTTCATTTTATTCCTCAGTAATGTACACTCAGCACCCCATCTTGACAGAAAAAAACAGAAATGTAGAAATTTTTGCAAATTTATTAAAAAAGAAAAACTGAAATATCACATGGTCATAAGTATTCAGACCCTTTGCCGTGACACTCATATTTAACTCAGGTGCTGTCTGTTTCTTCTGATCATCCTTGAGATGGTTCTACACCTTCATTTGAGTCCAGCTGTGTTTGATTATACTGATTGGACTTGATTAGGAAAGCCACACACCTGTCTATATAAGACCTTACAGCTCACAGT
>NW_025730066.1:0-9642 GCF_021292245.1 Micropterus dolomieu
ATATGGGCAGTACACAAATTGTTGCACATTGCAAGCCCATTCACAAAATAGCCCTTGCTTTGGAGTTTACACATGGTGTTCTGTTTCCGGCCACTTTATTAGGTTCACCTGTTCAATTGCTTGTTAAAACAAATAGCTAATCAGCCAATCATATGGCAGCAACTCAATGCATTTAGGCATGTGGAGGTGTAGACGAAGTCCAAAGCGAGCATCAGAATGGGGAAGAAAGGACCATGGCATGGTTTTTGGTGCTAGACGGGCTGGTCTGAGTATTTCAGAAACTGCTCTGATCTACTGGGATTTACTGGCAAATAGTGAATTTAAACCTAAAACGGTGGCTTTGCCAGTGTGGATGACTGATAAACTGGGGTTTGAGAGGTCACACAAGTGTAGAATGTTGTGTTTTTGTCTTAGGGGGGGAAAGCTATGGATGGAGCTTGAAGCCTGTCCTATCTTTAATTTGATGGGGGTTTTTTTGGAGGGGGGGTGTTTCTGCTTTATTATAAGCAAAAAGGACAGTAAACAGGGAAGTTTACAAAATAGGAAAGAAGGCAGAGATATGTGATAAAAATACTTTGCTGGATTCACACCCAGGATGTTGTGCTTACATGTTGCATCTTAGCCAACTGACCTATGAGTGTGCTCCAAGTCTGTTCCATCTTAATAGGATTAATGTGTCAACCTGCTTCATCTACCTGCCAGTTTGAGGAATCTCATAATTCCTCTTTTAAACTAAACATTTCCACTAATCTTAAATACCATAGTCGTGCAGACCTGAACTGTTTGGAGTTTCCCTTTTAGCAGGGCAGGGCCCTGTTGACCCGTGGCTGATTCTCTGTCAGCTACTGCAGTGAAGTGACTGGTTTAAGAGCGTGTTGAGAAGGAAGATTATCTATAATGTGATAGCACGTGATGATAACCTCTCTCCTTTCTGAATGAATCAGTACAGCTGGAAACTATATTGTTCCGCTGGTGATAATCATGCCACGAATAAAGTGACTTCTGTTGGTAAAAGTCCCCACCCACAGTCCTTCTTTTCTAATGAATAGTCTAGCTCAAAATAGGGTTGGCCATGATACTGATCTCCTGACCAAGGTCTAAGTAGGGTGTGTGTGTGTGTGTGTGTGTGCATGTATGCAAGTAAACATGTTTACTCTCCTTAAACTAGAAAATCATATCATGTTTGTGAAATCAGCCTGACAGTTGGTGTTCTGTACTTAAATAGATTTAGGTTTTGCCTGATTTTCTCCCTCTAAGTGAACTGTTTTGGTGCTTATGACTCTCTTTTTATAAATGTGTTTCACCCAAAACATTTCTTAAATCACTGACATGAGTCCCCACATAATGTTGGAGTGCTAAAAATCAAAGTCTAGATAATAAAACATGCTATTAGGGGTGGTGGTGGCACAATGGATAAGACTATGCCTTTGGTGTGAGAGACCTGGGTTCAGTGCCCCACTGTGACCCATCCACCAATGTGTCACCAAAGACTAGGGGTTAACCCTAGTTGCTCCAGAGGCATGCAACCTCTGACATGTATAGCAATTGTAAGTCGCTTTGGATAAAAGCGTCAGCTCAATTAATAAATGTAAATAAATGTAATGTTGCTGTGGGGAAAAAAAATCAAATGAACTAAATCAAATTAAGTTGAATTATTATCTATGCATTTTGCTTCTCCTTGGTGTGAAACACTGATCAGTAATTGTGTGGTTTACTTTTACCATAAGCTAAAGTGTTGCATGAAATTATTAGATAAATTGTGCTTGTGTTTAATGTTTTGATGCCGCACTGTTCTCTCTGCAGTACATTGACCTGTGTTAATTTGATTCAATACCCTGTGCTCCAGCTCAGCCCATCCTGTACTGGTGCTCCAGGAACATGTCATTCTGGAGCAGCATCTCCTTCAACCTGGCTGTGCTCATGAACCTGCTCGTGGCTTTCTTCTACCCTCTGGAGGGCGTCCGTGGAGGTCTGTCTGCTAAAGTCTTCACCTTTTACACTTTCACTTTAACACTTGGAAAACAACAGATAACAGCAGTTTAGTGAGGCCCTGTCTGTGTTCTGTGTTTGTGTGTATGTGTACTGTGGTTAACACAATGAGTGTGACTATTGCAATGCAGGAAATGGGAGTGAGAGCCACAAACATTAACTGTTATGGGAAGGCCGTGGGTGGGGCAGGGGGCAGCGGGCGTACACTGTTGTTCTTTTCGTACATTACCAGAAACCTGTATGGCAAAGATTAACAAGAACAGAAATTGGACTATTGTTAAGGACTTTAATTTTCAGTCTGAACAACCTTGCATGTTTACACCCTCCTGGTGCAGCTCTTTGCTGCCATGTAAAAAGAAACTTCCAGTGGCTCACGTTTGAAAAATGGAAAGAATCTGGGGATGTGAAGTTTGGAAGAAGTGAGCTTACCATACCTCCGTAGCCTGCTACTCATCTCTGCTTTAAGCTAGTGGCTCCAGGGTTCATTAACTGCTACAAGCGTAACTGTAGGCGACAGAGTTGCTTTTTAGGTAATGTAGGTGCCAGGTTTTGACAAGGAAGAGGAGCACGTGGAATAAAAAAAAGACTGTCTCTCTGGCTGTATATATCTCTTTACATGTATTTATAGTTGTTGGCATGCGTTTGGATCATCACATACTATAACATGCAGGACTTTACAGAATGCTGTGTGCTCTCGTGCTTGTGGTTTGGGTGTAGCCTCACACCTCCCTAACCAAAGTGAGTTTCACCACAAGTGGAGGTGTGATGAGAATGTAATCCTAGCTGAAGATTTGGATCTTGAACTGCAATGCCGTCACAAAAGACCAAGATGGATTAGTTCTTAATTAGGTCTTGACCTGTTTATTGATACTGTACCTTTTCTGCGCTTGACAATAACATGTTATCAGATTTCTAGTCTCGTTCTCACACTTCTTGCTTTGAGTCGTCTTTTTCTCCATATGTATCACTTCTGGTAATTAGTTATGTGTCTGCGTGTGTTTGCATGTGTACAGACTTGTGTAAATACTGTGGTCTACACATAAGGCCAGAAACAACTTGCTACTGAGATACCATTGAAAGTGACACCTCCGTGATAAGAAACAGATACACATACAGCAAACAGTCAGATGTCAGACTTCTTACTTTACTCTCATGTAACCCTGTGTAACATTGCATAACTTAATTTACCTGTTAATTTATGTCAAAGCTGCTGTAGACAATGTCACTTATTTAAACCTAAACTCTCTTAATGGATCCACGTGTTTTTCCTGTTGCATTGGTACAGGAAAAGGATCAGTCGCTGCCGTTGTGTAAGACACATGCCCTTATATCCTCATCATTTGACACAAACATTGAGTACCAAAACCACACAACTGTACAATACAGCCTCTTGCACCAATAAAATAATGTTGGAAACATATACAGCATTTAAATCCAACATCAGACTGATTTTAAAAACATTTATTTTAATACTGAATCTGCGGATCGCGTCATCTATTGCTTAGCTTCAGTATTTCAGGAAGAAAACATGGACCCGAGCTGTTTACTAGCAATAGGATTTTAAAATAAATTGTCCTGACATTGATGCTGCGGTCATGTTAATTCAGAGTTACTGAAATTACCAGTTTCTGATTTGCAATCACCATCAGTATTTAAGTCGTAGTTATGACTGCGGGAAGCTCAGATAAATCCAACTTGTCCAAAATGTCTGAATACCAAATAAATCAGCCAAAGGCCATCATTCAAGGTAACAAATGAAATGTATTATTATTATTGTATAGTTATAGCAAGAAAACTATTATCTGTGGTCAGCTCTCAATATTTGGATTTCATTATACATTTTTCAACCAAAATTGTCGATCATGTGACAATCCTGAATCATTGTAGTATGTAATCTCAAATATAGTTTAATGAATATATACAGAGACAAACAACTCCTCAACACTGATAGACAACAAACTGAATTCCTGGGTCAAAACAAACTATTTTACCAGAAATTACAAAGCCAGAAAAACAGAGGCTCTGCAGTTCCTTTATGAGATCTAAATATTTGACCTTGTGTCCCAAACCATATTAACCCCTGGTCAGTCAGGTGCTGTCATGTGGCCTAAATGTACAGATTTAATTTGGAGGAGATCTGATCCAGTGTTGGGTCACAAAGTGCGACAGATTACTTTAGAGATAAAATATTAATTCAAAGTGATATGCTGAAGCGATAACCAACTCCTGCATGACCGATTTAACTAAAAGGAATAAGTCGGAGACCGGAGCATGTTTTTACACTTTGTTTTGCGCTTTCAGTTTTGTGTTTGTTTTGCTGTCTCCTTTCCTTTTTTCTCAGTTCTCCTTGAGGGCAGTATTTGTGGGGATGTGAAAAGCCGCAGCTGTTAAGGCCTGCATTGTTCTAGTGCAGAGTAGCAGAGTGAAGACGCACATTGTGATTCGCATAAACTTTCAATTGTTCTGTCTGGGGTCAAACGGCGAGGTCCCTTTTGTTTGAACTTCCTCACAGCGGTATAGAAGAGACAAAAAAAAGAGGTTGTTAGCTTAGCTCTAGAAACTCCATGTGGTTTTCAGTGTCAAAGGTCTTTGAGGGCTTAGCGGTGCACGCCAATCTGTGCAAGATGGGTAAAGCAACGTTTGTTTCAAACTGCAGCGAAAAAAAGAAAATCTCGGTTAGGATCCTCAGTAGTGAATATATAATGTCGACACAGATACATGCATTCTCACTCTGTGTCCTGGAATCATGTGAGCTTAGACCTCTCGTTGATATTCAGGTCAACTGCTTGCAAACCTTGAATAAACCAAACTACGCTGGTGAACTTAATTGGGGCATGACACACATTTACTGCAAATTTGCAGGTGGTATATACACAACTGAAACACTGCAAAATTCCCTTATTGTATCAGCTGCACACCTCACTCACACGTCTGTCAATGGTAGGTTAGTGGTTTGTTTGAAGAGAAACTGTGGTTAGGAACTTTTCCCAGTAGCCGCCACATGTGCATTATTCCTAGAAAAAAAGCTTCTTGAGTGGGTGTTTGACTGCTGCTGGTCAACGCTTACCTGACCCCATACAAAGTGCCAGAGCCTGTTCTCCGTCACAGGCGCTGCTAGAATGTGACCCTGCAGGTAGAAGCAGACACCAGAGCAATAGCTCAGACACTTTCCAACAATAAGATAAACTTAGCTAAGTAAAGTAAAATCTCCGTTTTCATCATTATGGCAAACAGGCTTTACGTAGAATCTACTTTGAAGTGTAAATGGTTTAGTGTAAAGGTCAGCCTATCTTCTAATAGCTGTAGAGTAAGCAAGTCAGAGAGATGAATGGTCTTAGACTGTAGGCGTGTGACGTACAAGCTGCTGTGTCTCAGTTGGCTGCCAAGTCCAAGCGCCCAGGCGGCCTATTACGTTGCAGTGCCCAGGACCATCCCTGATGAATTTAGCTGGAGCCAAGTGTATTTTTAGCCAAGCGGGGGAGTTATGTAACGAGTACCTGTCATGTGATCAGTACACAGAGAGGCGAGAAGAAGGAGGCCTCAGAAGGGAGGGGATGGAGGGAGATGTCCGGAGTCGTGTTGAAATTCTGACTGACTGCATTTCTGACTTGATAAATGTATTTGTGTGTTAAGAGGAATTAGATTAAAACATTGGCAAACTGATGCAGCCTTTCTGCTACATGCTGACCAGGATTTGGCACGGAGCTGTTGCCTGCTGACCTCATGATAACAATTTGCAATGACTGATGTGGAATACATCACACACACACACACACACACACACACACTCACTCACTCACTCACTCACTCACTCACTCACTCACTCACTCACTCACACAGGCAAAGAGCTCTTCTTATAATATATAATTCCAAAACTATTGGATTCGTGTTTGAAACCACTGGGAACTTCCTTCACTATGATTCACAAATGGTAGATAAGTCAGCTTCAGTTTCTCCACCTGGTATCCAAATTGGTCATTATATTTCTACGTCATGGCGACACATAACTCAAATGTGACTCCAAAAGTTGTGTTTTTGTAGTTGTGATGAGCTCAAAGGAGAGAAGCGTGAGACCTGAAATCTTGTGCCTTCTCCGGAAGACACTCTTGTCATGACAAGAAATTTCCAAACGCATATTTATTTATAAGTGAGTAAAGATGAAAGAAGGCCTTGGTGAAAAGTGCTCAGCTTACTTTTGCTGCAACTAACACTTTGCGTGCGTGTCGATGTCACAATTCTTTCTGAATATGCAAAGAAGATATATTGGAGTGAAGGTGTTGGGATGTTTAGTTACATTTTCAAAAAAAAGCTATTTACAACCTTTTTGTTGCATTTGAGATATTAAAAATCCTTAAAGCCATGTGTACGTGTGTTTCACAGTTGACATGTGACATGTCTTACCCCTGATTAAATGAATTAGTCTCTTGTGATGGTAAAAAGAGAACAATACACACATTTTATTTAAAATAGCTGGCTACATCAATTATAATTGAATGGCTCACACCTCACCCTAATGTGACCGCCCTCCTCCTCAGGTACCCTGGAGCCCCATCTGTCTGCCTTGCTGTGGATGGCCATGCTGCTTTCTCTGGCTATAGTCATCGTCTTGCCTCAGCCTCACGGCATCCGGGCGCTCATTGCTTCCACCATTCTACGTCTGATCTTCTCTGTAGGCCTGGAGCCCACGTTGCTCCTGCTGGGGGGTTTCAATGTAAGTGTGCATCAGTGAAAGGCACTTAGTATAGATTCTTTATTACCCAGTAGGTGGACTGGAAGTTGCCTGTCCAAAAGGTGCAGTCACATGCCAAACATTAACTAAACATTAACCTAATGATTCAGGACTTGCGTGTACACCGTGCAGGAACACATCAATCCTTCAAACTGATTTCACATTCAAGTTGGCATGTAGACACATTGATTTAACAGCTGAGGTAGCATTAATAGAACAGCAGCTAATAGAAATGTCACTCATAGCTGTTTGGTGTTGACACAAGAAACAGGGAGATTCCACACCGCTGTGGTGGTCAACCACATCCACTTTATTTTTAGTGGTCTAAGCATTTGAAAACATACACAAATACATACTAATACTGCTATGTACGCCTTCCCTTCTCATTTTAAACATTCTGTGCGCTATCGTGACATGTTGCTGTCTATACCTGTTCTCTTTGTGGTGTCCATTGTTCTGCAGTTATGCAATAAGGTCATCTTCCTGACGAGCTTCGTTGGGAACCGCGGAACGTTCACGCGTGGCTACATAGCCATGATCATGGATGTGGAGTTCCTGTACCACTTGCTCTACCTGATTATCTGCAGCCTGGGGGTCTTCGTCCATGTCTTCTTTTACAGCCTGCTAGTATGCCAGCAACCATATATACAATTTACACACATGAACACAGACACCCTAGATAGTGAAATACTAACAATAATGTCCAGCTTATGGTGTATAGAAATATAGACATCATAGTGTACAATTTTTCATTTTGCACTGTAACACAGAGGAACATGAGCATGCTCACATTTGCACTCCACATCTCTGAATCCTTCCTCTTTCCAGCTCTTTGATCTGGTTTACCGAGAAGAGACATTGCTGAACGTAATAAAGAGTGTGACCCGCAATGGCCGTTCCATTGTTCTGACAGCCGTGCTGGCCCTTATCCTCGTCTACCTCTTCTCCATTGTGGGCTATATCTTCTTCAAAGACGATTTCATTTTGGCTGTCGACAGGATACCCAACAAAACACTAGGTATGTCCCCTAGCAGGACGAATATAAGTTACTCCCTGACCCAGACAGCACAAACACACATGCTGGATGTCTGTTAAAAATACGTGTAGTCAAAGTGAAGCTAAGGAATGCGAAAAGTGTGTTCTGTTTAATAACTGTGCTTACCTTGCTTTTATCATCACCAACAATCTGTGCATATGAAGGATGTTACCATTAATATGCATAGTGAACACATAATTTTACAAAGTGTGAAAACAAATTGTGCAGTTGCGTAATGTCTCGTGCTCCCATTTGAACAGAACATGCAGCCAGTATGGTGGGAGAGTTCTTCTCTAGCGGAGTGTGCCAGAAAGAAAATGGGGAGAACTGTTCATCAGAGGCCGTGATGGATGGTAGGTTGACAAAAGTGAAAGGTAACTTTCTTTGTAAATGTGTGTGTGTGTGTGTGTGTGTGTGTGTGAGAGAGAGAGACTGGGGGGGGGCGACATGGTGTGACTGCAAGTGCAAGCATGCATGTGTGAGAGTGTAAAGGTCTTTATGTCCTCGCAGACGTCTGACTCAGTCAGAGGAAATTCGTCCCACTGAGCTGTAAATCTGGGCGGTCGGTTGGTCATGGGATTAGACTGGTTGGGCTGACTGGGAGCTGGGTGAAACACCAGAGGTTTATACTCCTTGTCTGTCTCAAGGGACAGAGCCTAAGACCTGATGTAGGGGCCTACAGTTGAAAGGTCAGGGATTAATTAGCATCAGGTACAAGCAAGTCAGTGGTGCATTGATGGTGCCGAGAGTTTCTCACCACCAACAACAAGTTCTTGCAAACCTACTGACCTTGATGGAGAAAAGCCTCCAATCAAAGATGAACATGTGCGGCGCCTTAAAATTGATCAGCCAACCATGTCGAATCCTCAAGCTGCTTGGGGCTTGACCTTGTCCAGGTCGTCCCTGTCCTACTACTACTACTACTACTACTACTACTAGGCTGTCTGGCAAATGATGTTAGTCTGGCGACTTGTTTTTTGTGGCTAGTTAAGTAAATTCTTGCTCTGCCCCCACACACCCCTGATTGGGAATGAAACAAGACTTAAAAAGCATATTGTGTCGTTGTATATTGGATCTGAGGTTTTCTATTTTTTGGGTAGCTGTTATCTTAGTGACGTCTCTTTTTCATGGAATTAGGGTTAAAGGCCTTGTTGACTGTTGGTAACACTGCATCTTACAAAGCAGACAAACCTTTGCATTCAGCCTATACAAACAATGACTATCATGACAGTATTTCTGTGTCTCCGTAGCTTCCCTTGCCATCCAGCCATCAGCGGTGGTGATCGAGGACAAGGAGCGAACATGTGACTCCCTGCTCATGTGCATTGTCACAGTATTGAGTCACGGCCTCAGGAGTGGAGGAGGTGTTGGGGACGTCCTGCGGAAGCCATCCAAAGAGGTACAATGTAATATAGACACTGCATGGCCTATTATAGGGAAACTCAGAGGGTCATGTTTGGAATAAATAAAATATCCTTGAGCAAAGCCTCAATTCTTCAAGCTCCCCTCCTTTCAAAATACAGCTCTGCCCCACCTTGTTTTCTACTGCAGGTAAAAAAAATATTTGAATGTGCCTCAGAGAGTACACATACAGAAGTACCGTGCACAAAGGTATCAGCTACTCAAGTGGTCTTTCCTGAGGTTAACCTTGATAGCTGAACAACACTGTAGGCGTTGTTACTCGAGCGATCAGGTTCATTAGGGTTTGGGTTGAGTTGATTACTGCAGCCTTTTTGTTTCTCGGCACCGGGCAGTACTTCAATTTTTTACATCATCTGCCCCAGATTACTAGGACTGAATTATGTAATCCCTGCCTCCGTGACCTTGAATCCTTCCCAAGTATTATCACATCAGTCAGCTAGACAGAGTCTGCCATTGGTATAAAATG
>NW_025730066.1:9685-11351 GCF_021292245.1 Micropterus dolomieu
TAGCAGTGTGAGGACATAAAAACTCATTTTTGTGTATATTTTCTTTATTATATTCTGATATATTGTTCTGTATGTACATGTCCTGTAAAACTATAAAAAAAAAATCTAAATGAAATAACAAAGTTTGCCTCGTTCTAGCAAAGATTACATTATCATGAAAATGGTGAAATCTTGACTAGTAAGTATTTGTGTGTTTGGCATTACAAATGCGAAATAAGAGCAACACATCAGATACACACACGCTCGTCCAATCTGGCTTTTTACATCGCAAGCGATTCAACCAGACAAACTCTGTAGAGAAAAATAGAAAAATAAAAACCAGAAAGAAAATTGATTGTTTTATTGTTGCATCATACTCTCTTGCCTGTGAGCGATTACAAATCATTTTAACTGCCAAAGGAAAGCCCCTTCTTCTGAAGTGGTTGCTTCCCTGACGCACTTGTGCTGCTGTTAGTTTCTGACACAGTTTCTCATTAGATACCATTTAGGGCCACTTTGCTGGCTTTTGCCTTGATCTGCTAAACTCGGTCTTGTGAGGAACCACCTGATTTGGGATCTTTCTCCCATTATCCTTGCATCCTGCAGAGTCGAAATTAGTTTGTCAAGGGCGCGATCTGACCAGCAGGTTAAAGGGGTGGACATGGTGCGAAAGAACCCGCTGACCCATCAGCTGATTCAGTCATCCTTAACATTAACTGTCTGCATTCTTCAAATGCAGCTCCTCCATGTGTTGTCGTCTGAGTTGTCTACAAAGAGCTTTTGACAAATTACACAGTTATCATTCATGGAGATTATGTTACACCCTGAAGTTGAGTCCTGTTAAATGAAAGGAATATTTTTTTTTAGCTTTGTTTTTTTGTTAATTTATCTTTTAAGATTTTTTGTTTTGTATTTCTGATAGTGATAGTAGATTAACAGACAAGACATGCATGGATACAGAGAGGAAGAGAGAGGGACGACATGCAACAGTTATTATTTTTTTTATTTTATAATTTTTTTTATTAAATTAAATAAAATTGTTATTTTTTATGTAAGTATTTATAATTTGAAAAAAATGCAAAAATAGAGATACAATTTTCAATGTGTAAATAATTCAAATTAAGAATCATTATTATGTCCTATATAAATGTTCTGTATACCTATATCGCTGTCTGTCTAGACTCATATGGGACATATGTCTAATCTAATTAAGTAGTAGCATTTGTGACTCACTTAATACATACCATTTGTGTCAGCATTTAATACACTTTCTCACACTCACACCTCTATTATTTCTCACATTTGAAGTTTATGCACGGTGTTATATGCTGTGGTTACATAGCCCTAGTTTTTGTTGAACTTTTACTATTGAACCTATGTGTATTTACATGTTAATAGACCCAGACTATTTCAAGCATAGTCTTGAGTAGTAAATATAAAAATTAACAAAGGTTTTACAATAAATAGTAATGTTATTAATTAGTAATTGAACAAACAAACTCCAAAACCCTGCACAAATTTGGGAGAATTAATTACTCCCTATAGTGGGACAAAGTTGTGTTCAAATCAATTATTGGCTATTTCATGCAATTTTTTTGTTTTATTGTTGCACAGAAAGGCAAGGGCAAGGAGCAAAGTTGAGTTTGGATTGAGATATAAAGTGTAATGTATCACGGTATCCCCCCCC
>NW_025730067.1:0-10011 GCF_021292245.1 Micropterus dolomieu
CCAGATGTTATGATGTGTGAGCCAGATGTTAGAGGGCTAGATGTGATATGCAAACCAGATGTGTGAGGGCCAGATGTTATGATGTGTGAGCCAGATGTCGGAGGGCCAGATGTTATGATGTGTGAGCCAGATGTTAGAGGGCTAGATGTGATATGCAAACCAGATGTGTGAGGGCCAGATGTTATGATGTGTGAGCCAGATGTCGGAGGGCCAGATGTTATGATGTGTGAGCCAGATGTTAGAGGGCTAGATGTGATATGCAAACCAGATGTGTGAGGGCCAGATGTTATGATGTGTGAGCCAGATGTCGGAGGGCCAGATGTTATGATGTGTGAGCCAGATGTTAGAGGGCTAGATGTGATATGCAAACCAGATGTGTGAGGGCCAGATGTTATGATGTGTGAGCCAGATGTCGGAGGGCCAGATGTTATGATGTGTGAGCCAGATGTTAGAGGGCTAGATGTGATATGCAAACCAGATGTGTGAGGGCCAGATGTTATGATGTGTGAGCCAGATGTCGGAGGGCCAGATGTTATGATGTGTGAGCCAGATGTTAGAGGGCTAGATGTGATATGCAAACCAGATGTGTGAGGGCCAGATGTTATGATGTGTGAGCCAGATGTCGGAGGGCCAGATGTTATGATGTGTGAGCCAGATGTTAGAGGGCTAGATGTGATATGCAAACCAGATGTGTGAGGGCCAGATGTTATGATGTGTGAGCCAGATGTCGGAGGGCCAGATGTTATGATGTGTGAGCCAGATGTTAGAGGGCTAGATGTGATATGCAAACCAGATGTGTGAGGGCCAGATGTTATGATGTGTGAGCCAGATGTAAATGGCAGAAGGGCAGATTTTATGGTGAAAGGGGATGATGTGATAGATGTTTGTTGGCCAGGTGGGATGGTTTTAGTGCCAGGTGTAGATGCAGATGGGCTAGATGTAGATGTTGCACAAGATGCGGTGTACGGATGGCCAGTTGTTACAGTAGGAGGACCAGATGTGGATGTGGAAGGGCCAGATGTTGTAGGTACAGGAACGGATGCATTTGTGAGTGGGACAGCTGAGGAGGTGAAAGGGGAAGACGTTGAGGTGTGAGGGGCAGAAGGGGTTAAAGTGGAGGGTGGGCATTTGCAGTTTTCAAGTTCAGGGTAAAACTTAGTAACGGTTGTTTGGAGAGGGCACTGTGTTCCAGGAAACGGCTTAAATTCAGAGTCTGCTGTCCTCAGTTTCTGATGGAGTTCATCCAGAGTCTTAGTCTGCAGATATTTGTTGTCAGATTCATCAGGAACATTGTCACCCCAGTGCGCGCTTGCTATCCAAGTCTTTGTTTTGGAGCTGTAGCAGCAGAAGGCTGACCAGAGCATGGTGGGAATATTAATCCTGTTTCTGAGGAAGTTTGTGATGTTGGGTAGCGCTCCAGTTACCACAAAGCCTTCAGTAGCATTGTTGTTGTTGATGCAGTATTTGTCCATAACACATTTGATGCACTGCTCCATTCTGTTCCAGCTTCCTTGGTTGAATGTTTTTGCTTGTGGAACGATGTTGGTCAGGGTGAAGGTGGATCTTTTGTCCGTTTTGTTGAATCCGTAAGAGCTTGGAATTAAATGGCCTCTGTCAAACCTTACATTGTTTCTGTAATCACTGTTCCCAGCCTGGTTGGTGTAGGTCTTGTTTTTGTCTACATCACACATGTTCTTGTTGTTGTCATCTTCGTTCTCAAGCTGGAAGAGTTAAAGGCTAAATTACTGATGCAGGCAGCGAAGTAAAGCAAATTAATTGTACAGTAAAAATGTCCATTTATAAAAAGCTGCAGAGAATGACTTTCTTTCTTTGTTTGGTTACATCATGAGGTCAAGGACAACTGTCTCTCATCTTGACCCGGGTTAAAGCATGGGTCAAACACTACACTGTGATTATTAGAGAGAGTGATTCAACAAATGCATAGGAAGTAAAATTAAATTAAAGTAAATACTAAAATAAACACAATAAATGTGAATATCAAATAGGTCCTCAATGGGATCCACTGGGGCAGATGGCCACAAACATGGTTGGGAGGTTTCAGAAAGGATTAAGAGATGGACTAAAACATTGTATTTTTGTCTTTTCAATGCATTTGTTGACAATAATAAAAAAGGAATGAATAACCGCCTCATCATCTTTAAATTGCTAATCATGCAATGTAATGTAACTCTGTAGTTTAGCAGTGAAGTGTATCGGACTTCTGAAACCCAGAATTAACCTGTGGCAGTTGTCTTATATAAATGGGTCCAACACAGAGTGAACGAGCACCCAGTAGACCAGCATCCTACGTGCATCACCTTTGTGAAAGGATAGTGAAAGGAGTTGTGAAACCTACTAGTGCTACTACAATGATGATATTTAGGGTTATGAAGCATAATAATGATCATGATGACTATTGTTGTTTGTATAAGTGCTTGTATTATTATTTTTGTAAGCTAATACTTGTAGCAACTGTAGAATAATACTTTCTTATTATCTTTTTTTAATTTTAGAAAAACACACCTGTGGCTCAATCTTCCAGTCGTTTTGAGGTCTCCTCCCTCTTCCATTCCCTCTGTACTTTAAAGCAGAAAACACTGGAATCTTGTTCTTGAGGTCGTAAAGCGTCACAAATGTTCTCTTTTTCATAAAAGTCTGGCAAATGGGTTTGTATCGGTTCTGGTTCAGGATGTGGCCGCCCTCCAAGATTCCTGGGATCTGAGGTGGCTTTGCGTCAAGGAGAAACTGCTCACAGTCGGACACCGACTTCACCACTTCAGCAACTGTGGGAACAATGGGCAGGAAGGCAGCGAGGAGCAAGAGATACCACATCTTCATAGACGCCATCGTCAAACGCTGTGTCTTTTTAGGTCAGAGGAGAGGAACAAAAACAACCATCAAATAGTAGTTAAGCTTTGGAACTGAACATTTCACTTGTCATCCTGGACTCCATCCTTTTACTATTTGTACATGTCCATTGGAAAGTACAACTGCACATATAACTGTTCCCCAAATCGACCAGTACGAGCGTTGGGAAGTACCAGTCCAGCCACAGGTGTACCGGATGTTATATAGGTTACCTAAGTCAAGTGATGTTTTTTCAATGTGGAAAACGTTGTGAAACTGGTAGTTTGGTTAGGTGTTACCATTTGGTTTAGGCAGAAAAACCATTTGGTTAGGTTTAGGAACAAAGTCAAAGTGAAAAATTTTATTGACCTTATAACTTATCCACTTTGACTTTCTTTCACACGGGACTCAAACCTCGGTCTTCTGAGTGACAGTCCTGAGTTTATTTGACACACATCTACCCCACCCAACACATTCTCACTCCCAACTTGTTTACATATGACCTCTTGGTGCAGCTTCTTAAAGCCCTGGGTACCCCTTTAGCTATGTTTTTCGACATGTAGGGCTATGCAGTCAAGTTAGCGAGAAAAAAATGCATCGTCTGGTTAAGTTTGCAATAATAAATGTGTAATGTCTTGTAAAACCTTTAAACTGATTTCACTGTAAACTGTGAATGTGCTGCAGGAGAGCATTGTTTATCAGGCATAACAACAGTAACTATGGGGGCGGAACTTCGCTAGAAGCCGTTTGCAGTCATCACACACAGAGATGACATGATAGTTAAACACCAAATCAATACAAGTAACAACACTGTTTAAATCATTTCCCAGTAGGTACACATTTAAACACATAATACAGCCAGAATCAGTTCATCTTGAATTTTAAAGGACAATGTACAGAAAATAACTTAAATTTCTTAGAGTGTACTAGAAATATGTATCTGGTCAGAATATATAGCCTATCATATCTATTTTTGTATATAGTAATAAACAAGTGAACTATCTAACAAGTGTGGCAACTTTCATATATTATACTTATATATTAGTTTCACTTTAGGTATTAATTTGGATATATTTAAAGTAGATTCATGATATATTTGATTTTGGAAAAAGTCAAGAAAGCCAACAATTTGAGTAAAATTTAAGTTTAGTTTTCTCTTTCTAAAAAACATTATTTACGGAAATGAGGCAGTCAGACCGAGATCAC
The DNA here is from genome assembly GCF_021292245.1 of Micropterus dolomieu. Classification (NCBI taxonomy): domain Eukaryota; kingdom Metazoa; phylum Chordata; class Actinopteri; order Centrarchiformes; family Centrarchidae; genus Micropterus; species Micropterus dolomieu. The sequence continues at coordinate 4,054 of NW_025730067.1, forward strand.
AGCGTGCAGAATTTCTTATTTAACAAGAAGTCATCTACTACAAGAATACATTTTTCTTTGTGTAAAAAAGTGTTACACTCATAAGATTTAATCAATAATCAAATAATTAAGAAGCACAAACTTTACAGTTGTGCTTCTGCAAATGAGTACTCTCTAAATCATCAATGTTGAATGCGACAGGCGAAAAAAGCCTGAAATAAATAAGAATTATGTATAAAAAAGTAAAAGAAAACTTACCAGCTCGTGTACAGAAATGAGTCAAATGGTGTCTTTGTATTTGTAGCAGCGAGAACCAGATAGAGTTCCTCAAATATCAAAAAAGCTTTAGAGGAAGTGTGAATTATATTCTACAATCAGCAGTTTATAACAATGGAGAAGAGGATGTGCTAACTTTCTCTAATAGATTAGTCTTGATTTACGTAATGCATCCAGAGAAAAACTTCATCACTTCAGTTCAAACTGACAGAAGATAGGAAACTCAAAAACACAAACAACAGACACAATATTATGAACTGATGGATAAAAGCCAGTTGAACTGCCATTTAGTAGAGGCCTGTATCTATAAAGAAACGAGAATAAGAGTCAGCTTTGTACTTTGTACTTAGACACAGCAGGGCTTTAAACTAAATGCTAACCTGCTCACAATGACAATGCTAACACACTGATCTTAAATACCTTCAAAACATTCCCATCAGCTTCAGCTGTACTGTGTGTTCAGTGCTAAATAGCTAGTAGGGCTGCAACTAACTATTATTGTCATTATTGATCATACCTATCATTTTCACGATTAATCGATTTGTTGTTTGGCCAATAAAAATGTTAGAGTAGGGTTAAAAATGTCTAAAGCCATGGTCACCCACTCAAATGTTTTTACTGTTTCACTTTTAAATCCTCTGAACCTCATGAACAACTGTTTAAACTGGGTGTTACAAGCCGAAGCATTACTCAGCATCCTGTCCAGCTTCCCAGGGCACATTGTCCAACACCAATTTTGGTTTAGACTAAATTTGACAATGTTTTTCTATATTGCCTAATAAAGGTCAGAACACAGTAATCAATCATCTGACATTATTTTCTGCTGTCTGTTTGAAATAAAAGGCATTGTTCCCAAGCAAAAAAACCAAACTACCACAGCCAAAGCAGTTTTATTTGTAGTAGTGTAGTGTGCTGATTTATGAGCTTTTCATTCTCTTCTCCATTCATCACTTACTTTACTGCTTCACATTGGAAAAGTACAAAAAGGACACTAGATGGTGCCCTGGAACCTCAGTAAATCAAGAGCTCTGACAAAACACACTATATTTAAAAGAGATCAATGAAGGATAGACGCACTCTAGCCAGTTGGATATTACACTGATTTACACTGCACAGCTTGGCACGCTGTGTATGGTTCAGCAATTATCTGAAGACTAACAGACACATGTTTAAAAGGAATATTATAAGATAATATTTCTCCTCTTCATACAATAAGTTTAATGACATGTTGCTAAAAGCTCAGTTTAATTCACTATAAAGATAAAATCACCAATTCACCCACATCATACAAATCATGTACATTTACTATCTGAAGCCATGCAAATGACACTTCCTGTTTCCCATCATCATAACAAATGAAATTAAACAAAAAGTAAAGTAGCCTACAATAAAATGTAAACAAAACAAAACAAAAACATCTCAGTCTGATGATTCAAACATTTGTGACAGAACAATTCTCAGGTTGGTAATTCTGCATTGAATCATTTTCATATTTAAGGCAATGCTATATCTGTATTGGTCAATTTGTTTTTATATATATACGTACAGGTTAGCTGCTGATCAATTTTTTCAAGTTTAATTCACTCTTAAACATAATTGAATTATCACAGACTGAAGGCTTTGTTGAAATGTCCTAATTCAAACAAAGAGTTGTATATTTTCCTCATACAGGTAGAAACCCACAGGTGTGGTAAAGAGAGAGGCAGCTGTAGATGTGGCGAGAGTAGATAATGGACCAGAAGTGGGTTTGAAAGAGGCAGATGTTGGCAAGAAGTGGTTGGACAGTTGTGACTGTTTGTGAAAAACTAAGAAACAGGACATTTTGTTTCAGGAAACACATCTATCCCCAGTTGTCGTTTGAGTTCTGCCAGAGTGTAAGTGAGCACATATTTGGTTTCTGGAACATTGTTGGCCCAGTATGCCATTGTGATCCATTTCTTTGCTCTGGGGCTGTAGCAGCAGTATGCTGTACAGCTTAGAGGGAATTTCAACCCTGTTATTTAATTTGTTGTTGCTGTTGTTAGGTATTGCTCCAGTTACCACATAGGCTTCTGTAACACCATTGTTGTCTGTGCAATATTGGTCTATTTGATATTTGATGCTCTTCATCATTGTTTTCCAGCTTCCCCGATGAAATTTTGCCTGTGGCAAGATGTTGGTCAGGGTAAAGGTGGAATTTTTGTCAGATATATTGAACCCATACAAGCTTTCGATTAACTGGCCCTTATCAAACCTTCCATTCACACACACTGTAGGTCATTCTGACTCACATACACCGTCCTCCTGCCCCAAATCATTTTAATGAATCCACCGCTAAAAATAGTCCCCAACAAATGCACTATTTCCTCCTGATTGAACGTTTGCTTAAGAACTACAGTTGGGCCTTTTTTAAGAATGAAAATATATATATGTGAGCTGTTTCTAAAGATTTAGGAACCACAGATGGAGAAGAGAAGTCTGAAAGTATTTGTAGTAATGTTGATATAAATATAGAATATGAGCTGCCTTATCCCTTAATTTAAATTAAGTATTATGAAATGTAATTCTATGGTTTAGCAGTGAGGTGTTTGGGACTACATAACTTTCTCTTATTATAATAAGTCTGACATATGAATTTGTATCAGGTCTGGTTCAGAATGTTCCCGTCCTCCAAGATGCCTGGGACCCGAGGTGGCTTTGCTTCAAGGAGAAACTCCGCACAGTCGGACACCGACTTCACCACTTCAGCCACTGTGGGAACAATGGGCAGGAAGGCAGCGAGGAGCAAGAGATACCACAACTGTGTGTCTTTTGGTCAGAGGAGAGAGAGAAAAAACATCAAACATTACAGTTTGTTTCTTCAGTTACGTAGTGAAACAGGAGCAAACACAATGGAGGTATCTGTTTTTAAATGCGGGTTTTGTGTGTTTTAATGGTTTCCGCCATGGAGAGTCAGGAAGGAAAGCAGCCACTGCGTTTGTTTCATTCAGTGCATCCCGATATATGTGAAAATCGTATGTAACTGCCCACTGTGCCTAAGATTGCACTAAGTACTTGGGACAGCACACCTGAAAAAACAGCCCGTTCTCATCTCAAGGCATCCAATACCAACCCTTTCAGAAAAAGTGACAAAACATAGTTATTTGACGCTAAAGGGTACCTTTAGCAAACAGGGGCGTTTCATACGTACGCTGAAGGGTACCATCAGCGTAAAATCCTTGCGCTTTGTCACGCTGTTAGTTGCAGGTCAGACTTGAACAATGGTCAGGAATGTCGGACCATTCCTCTTTACATAACCGTTTTAGTTCAGCAATATTCTTGGGAGGTCTGGTGTGAATTGACTCTCTTGAGGTCATACCACAGCACCTACATCGGGTTGAGGTCAGACTCTGAATGGGCCACACCAGAATCCATATTTTCTTCTGTTGTTGATTTATTTGTGTGCTTTCGGTTGTTGTCCGGTTGCTTCTGTTGAGCTTTAATTTGCGGACAGATGGCCTTACATTCTCCTGCAAAATTTCTTGATAAGCTTGGGGATTCATTTTTCCGTTGATGATTGCAACCCTACGAGCCCCTGAGGCAGTGAATCAGCCCCAAACCATGATTCCCCCTCCACCATACTTCACAGTTGGGATGAGGTTTTGATGTTGGTGAGCTGTGCCTGTTTTCCTCCACACATGGTGTTGTGTGTTCTTTCCAAACAACTCAACTTGGTTTCATCTGTCCACAGAACAGTGTTTGTCTGTTGTGATTTAGATGAAGATCAGATCACATTTTATGACCAATTTATGCAGAAATCCCGCTAATTCCAAAGGGTTCACATACTTTTTCCTGTGACTGTAAGTCAGTGATTGTATGCATGTGAAACAGTTTACCCTACAGCTGTGCACATTGGCCATGAGACCGATGGTCCTTTGTGTTGCTGCGCATGACCCCCGCCAATTCACTAGGTGGCGATGTTGGAAAAACCTACAATCCTGTAAATGCAGCCTCAGGTACTGCAACTATATACTATGTTTTGTAATTACTACCTACTTGCCCAATGTTGAGAACACCAGCTACAAGCTTAGACTAAACTCTGTCCTAAGTCCACAACCTTATCGTTAATTTTTATTTCAAATCTGAATGCGACACATCTTGATTTATATAACACTAATACAACACACATGTACAGGGTGCAAATTTTACTTTTACTTAGCCAAATGTCTATTGAATATTCAGTGTATTAAATTTGTTGTATTGGTGTAAAGCATGGTGCACTTTGAGTCTTAAATTATCCTGAAAAAAATTGGCCTGGAGCCAAACACTTTCCGACCCGTGTGAGACCCCTGTATCTTTTTGTTTTCTCGAAATCTTGATTTAATTATGTTATTATCTTGGGGAAAATTATCACATTTTTAGTGATAATAACATGAATAACTTGAGATCTTGAAAAAACAAATTAAAATAACTCATTATAATGGGATAACAGAGTAAATAAAATGTATGGATTTTTGGCCTCTTAGGACTCCTGTACAGATCAAATACCAATCAATAATATTTTTCACCAACTAAATATAATTAAATCATATAAGCAACAGATTATATAGTTGACTTATAACTGCTCAATCATCCATCAGATATCAGAACTGAGAGGGTTCAATTCTAGCATTTAGCATGCAAACACCAATTTGATCATTTATTATTAAATTATTACTAAATTTTCACCTATCCAGAAGAGGACCCATACCTTTAGATGAGAGGCTGTGAGAAGAGTCTTGTCCTTAGGTGTGGATGTGAGTGTGAGTTGTTTGTCTATGTGTGGCCCTGCGATGGACTGGCGATCTGTCCAGGGTGTACCCCGCCTTTCGCCCGATGTCAGCTGGGATTGGTTCCAGCCCCCCATGACCCTGTATGCAGGATAAGCGGTTGACGATGGATGGATGGATAGATGGATGGATGGATGGATGGAAATCTAATGTGATTTATCAAAATCCTCTATGCATAAAGCCAGTAGCTGCTAAGAATGCTAACTGGTAACAAAAGCTTCCCTCTGTGTTTCTCTTAAAAAATGTCTATCAAGAAATCAAGAAAAAAAGTCTAATCAACCGTGATCAGAACAGCAACAAGAGCCCCAGAGTGAGAGAAACTTTTTTTGTGTCCCTCTCTTATCAGGAAGAACTCAAGTTATCTTCTAAATATGGTAAAAACATGAAATACAATTCAGACATTGGTCAAAGCTCAATTCTTCTACGTCAAACTTACAAGTGATCAGATACAAATAATGTCTAATAAGCTGATTTCCAGTTAGCCTGGTGCTTAAGAATGGTTTAAAAAAATCAACAACTGGTGACATTTACATAGGAAATTCAGAAGTGAGAGATCACTGTCTCGGTCCAACAGGAAGCTCAGCCTTAACTGAAGACGAGGACTTCTCCATTAGCGTATGTCACAAGTATGGACAGACCATTTCAGCAGCATGTCTGTGGTTACAAGTGTTGTTTTTCTCTGCAGCAGCACAGCTGTCAGAAAGCAGAACCAACATTCACAGTTCATTTCATGTTGCAGCCATCATGTCATGAAACCAGACATGATAACAATGAGAAACAGATTTGAAAAACAGATCTGAATAGTTGTATTCAGACTACACCAGACTGCTTCATTTACATGTTAAAATCAGAAATATTTTAATTTGCATGTATGAATTACAGTGTGGTTTCACCACAGAATGACTATCTGGCTGAT
>NW_025730068.1:0-8897 GCF_021292245.1 Micropterus dolomieu
CCACCCTGAGCCATGGTTCTGCTCGAGGTTTCTGCCTCTTAAAAGGAAGTTTTTCCTTGCCTCTGTCGCCTAGTGCTTGCTCTTGGTGGGAACTGTTGGGCTTCTGTAAATAACATCACAGAGTACGGTCTAGACCTGCTCTTTTATGAAAAGCGCTGTGAGATAACTGTTGTTGTGATTTGGCGCTATATAAATAAAATTGAATACTGTCAATTTTGGCATGGATCTATAATATTTAAACTATAGACTTAAGTAACATGCATAATGACAGATGTGTAGCTTTGTAGAGAACTAGCCTATTCTGTGCCAGCAGCTAATATCTGTCTTACTTTGGTCACAGGCGTCTTAATGGAGCCTGACAGAGCTGCAGCTGTAGCTGGTGCCTGCATTGTCCTTCACAACCTGGCAATGATGTGGAAAGTACCGCTGATGGAGGAAGGAAATGCAAATGCTGGGGGTGACATTCCTTTCGGCAACGAGGACCCAATAACCACTGAGGCTGCCACTGTCCGGGCCTACCTTACTGCTTCCTAGTTTATTAAGGCCTACTTTATATACAACACAATAATATTCATCCAAAATGTTTGAAATATTAAACTGCACAATTAGCCTAAATAACACATTTCAACTTAAAAATCTGATATGAATAATAATAAATATATTTATAAATTCATTTGTTTGGAATATTTTTTTTTTCGTTCTTCATCTCTGCATGTTTAGGCCAAATTCAATAATATTAGTAAAAAATTAGTAATTCCTTACATTTTTCGCTGTCTATAAATAGCCTAATAGTGACAGTATGACAGAGGAGTTGACTATTTGCTATGTGATGGTGAATCCCTGTGCTTTAAGATCTTGTAATTTAAATATGTTTAATTTAATCTTTTCAAGCGCTTTTATTTGTTTTGTTTTTTTTCTTCCTGCTTTAATCTTTAGTTTTTCCTATATGAGCTTCTCAATTTCAGCAGTAAATAGTTGACTTCTCAGTGTCTTCACATCCTCTTCTGTTCCAGGAGCTGCCTGCTGGACTGAGCCCCATGACTGGCTTTGGTCCACCTCCAGTTGGTACATTTCATGGAAAGTCATGCGTTTTTAGGTCGCTCCACTTCTTCCTCACATCTTGTACATTCCTGTGCTCCACACCTTTTGCATTTATGGTGTCCGTTAAATCCTCCCATATTTGTTGTTTGTTTATTTGTTACAAAGTTGTTTTGTTTATTTTTTGATAGCAGGATTTCTTCATGTGTAAAGTGTTATTTTTTTCTCTTGGTCTACAGTCAGACATGGCCAAATCCCTGAAACAGTATACCAACGTTAACTTAACGTCAACATATCATTACAGTAGCCTATGTTACAGGGTAAGCAGGTATAGGCTAACTGTTAACTAAACTTGACATCAGACACTAACATAGTGTTAGCAAGCAAATATATTGGGTTACATAACTCTACAACTAACAACTAGGCCTACTAATTTATAACAGTTTGCTTGTGTAGATTATCATTATTTGTTCGTTATGTTACAATTTCATCTGCCCATTGCAGGCTACGGTACCGTTCATTTCGGGTACCGTTATATTACACCTATGTTGTAGTTAACTCTGTCTCTGTTGGACTAGCTGTATATTAAGGTTTCACAGTTGTCACCAAATCATAAAGCTTTGTCCTTGTTTACGTACCTGTTTGTTGATTAACAGCTATTTTAGCCGTTAGCCTCTTCAGTATTGGAAAAAGTTGAAAGAGAGAGACAAACAGGCGACAAAGCCATAATAAATGCTCTAGAATAGTACTGTTCACTGATTGGCCATGGGATGTGTAAACATCATTTTCTACGACAATGTTTTGATTAGTATGGACTTTACGCCAGAGTAACTAAGATGGACCTTACATCTCGGTGATGCAACCAAACATCGACACAGCTTAAGTCTCAAACTAACTAGTTTCACCGTATCGTTTAGTGTGGACTTTGCACCCTAAATTAAGGTAGAACTTGCGTATCGCTGGTGCAACAGGATGCAGGGGTTTCTGGCTGTGCTGATCCCGGCAACAACCTAGTTCATGAACACAGCATATGATGTAAACATACACAAAATGTTTTGACTGACTGCTCTCAACATTGGAACACACATCAATACAAATAATGGCACTTTTCCATTACCAGCTCAACTCGCCTCGGTTTGGCCCTGCTCCGTATTCCATTGCAGAAAGTACCCAGAGATAGTACCCAGAGATAGTACCCCTCAATGTAGCTGCTCGTCATAGCGACGCCACACACAACTACCGTGACATAATGTTCAATGCGACACACACACCAGCAATCCACACAGCTTTCTCTTTTTTTAAGTTAAAACGTTTGAACACTTGTCAGAATGTAAAAACAGATAAGCGGTATGAAAACCTTCTAGCTGTGTTTTCCTCTGCCGTTGTTGCTGCAGCGGTCTGTGTGACGGCGGGAGCAGAGGGCCCTGTGAGTGGGCGGCTGGCCGGCCTCACATGCTCCTGTTGGCACAGGCTTCCCCCGCGGCAACTTGCGGAGCTCCTCAACTAAGAAAACTTTCAAGCACGTTTTTGTTCTGCCATCACTTTTTGTAAAACTGTCAATATTGAAATCTACATAGTTGATTTCTCACCTCAAAACTTCTCAGAAGTGGATTTAGTGATGAAATAAAGTACGAAAATATAAAAATTTCTTTCCTTTCTGTTCTGGCCTCTGTCCGACGCGTGAAATGATGATGCAGTGAATAGTGACGATTCTCTATGACCAATCAGTAGCCTGCTGTGTCACATTTTGGTATCGTCTCAGCTTGCATGGAACCTCAATGGAGTTGATACAAAAAAAGTACCTGGAAGCAGGTACAAGTGCAACTTTTACGCAATGGAAAACCAAACAAAGGCGAGCTGGTACTATGCAGTGGAAAAGGGGCTTAAGTAATAGCTGCACGAATGGCAGTAGAATATATACCTACCTAAGACTATAAATAGTAGTGCTCAGCAGTAATAGTAACGGTAAAATAGTAATAGTATGTATGTGTGAGTGGCTGTGACTCAGGAGATAGAGCGGGTTGGTGTCCTTGTGCAAGATACTGAACCCCAAATTGTCCCTGGTGGTGTTCCACCAGTGTATGGGTTTGTATGAATGCTAGTTCCTATTTGAGCACTTAGGCTCAGTGTGTGAATGTAGTGATGATATAGTTTAAAAGCGCTTTGAGTGGTTGAAAAGACTAGAAAGGCACTATACAAAGAACATTTATACCAACATATTTTTACATGTTAAATCCTTTATAGTATACAGTTATTTGTGAATTAAAATAAAGGATGCTAAAGTGTGTTCTGCGTGTGTATTTGTGTGTGTGGTGTAAAAGTGTGTGAGTTGATCTGTGTATGTGTGTGACACTCATACACAGGTTCCAACTATCCTAAGCGTTAATTACTAGTTAGTTAGAGCCCCAATATGAACAAACTGACAGCATCTGTTTCACAGTGTTTCTCTCTCAATGCTGTCCTCTTACCTCCACTGCACCTGACTCTGCTGCAGCAGCTGAGCTGTCTGCACTGGGCCCAGCCACATTCTAGATTTGAAGAGATGAACACATGATTCAGACCATGGAGAACACCACATCTAACTATTGCATGACTGCTTGTATGAGAGCCTATTTTTCCACCTTACCTAAGGATTAATTACATGCTGTAGCCTATGTATGCATGTATACAATGACTCTTTAATATATGACTAGCCACGTGTTCAAAGTAAAGTTCACTACAAATATCTACAGTAGACTGGTATATGACTATTCCTATGGGTTTTTGATGTGTTGGACTGTATTGCAGTCTGTTTACCCTAAATTCCACCTTATCTACTGATATTTCAGTTTAAGCGATTCAGTCACAGGGTAGCACTTGTAACCAATTATCAAGAAGCAAAGACATTTTAAAATAAACAGGGGTTCTTGAGGCTAAGCTCTACGCTAAGCTGTATTTTTTTCAGCACCGCCTTTCCTTTTTTTCACGGTCCATTATCTAGCTATGGTTTTCTGTTCTGACAATAGTAAACTAGCTTTACTGATAATCAGATTGTGTTGCACTCTCAGATGATGTGCTTTGACTGAATGTCCTAATTTGAGAAACCTGTGGGTCTGAATCAGGCCAAGGAGAAAACTGAAAAGACACATATCTACCAGAGCATACTTAGAAATGGACCAACCCAGACTGGACTCAAACAAACTTGGTACTACAAAGGGGACCAGAATCAGAGACACTTATCTATTACAATCCAAGTTTAGAAATTGGACAGTATTTAAGGGAATGCTGGGAATTAATATCTTAATTATATCTTACTTGTACAGTACATCATTTCACTTTATTTAAAATTACCACTGCAATAAGTACAGAAATGTGGGCAATCAAGGTCTCGCAGTAAATAACCTCATTAGAGAATCTTAATGCCTGTTTATCAGCCGTTAATCTTGTTTACTCTGAGGCTAATGGAGGAGTGTGGAAATGGCCTTGTTCCAGCTGCTTGCCTTCGGCTTTCACTTATCAGCGTTGTACGATGTATTGAGAACAGGGACCATTCCTCATCACAGCTAGGGCCCGGTGAAGTTAGTCTCCTAAGCGTAGCCTGACCCTGAGGACCTGCAAAACCCCTGAACTAGCCCACCAGGCTCTTTTGGTGATTTCCAGTGGACCAAAATTCTGTTTCATCTTCCAGCTCCCTCTCTCCCGTCACACATTACACATTCCCAGAACTCATGCAAGAGAAATCTCTTTCTAAAAGTCTCTCGGTCATAATCTTTGGTCTCACATGTTTTTATCATATTCTCCCTAAAGAGTTCTTAATGAGAGCACTCACCAGCATCCAAGTTTTGCTATTTAGCCTCAATCATTGCTGATGTAGTCATCATATGATTAATGCTGAGTCATTTATCAATAGATTTGCATGTGTTTTGAAGGTTACCCTACATTTTCAGTACTTTTAGAACTGAGTGGTTCACAAACCTTTTGTCACACCTAATTTTAGATGGAAAATCAGTTTCTTGTCCCAAAGTTATAAACGAGTTAGATTTTTGACTGATTTGCTTGCTTTTTGAGCCTCACCTGTTTTTCCTTTCTTCATCCTATACTGTACTTGATATGCTTCTTAGCATAAAGTGACCTGGTGTTGTTCCCACATAAATCAGATTAGCTCAGCATTAGTACCACTCCACATTCCTACCTGACTGAAATGTCTGAACACAAAGTCGACATGATGGTGTAATAATAATAATAATAATTATAATAGGTGAATATAAAAGCATCACATCTAAAATGGAGACTGTCCATAAAAAGAATAATGTTTAATGCTGAAGTGCCCAAGCTTCTATCAATTATTTAAATTATTTAAACAAAGGAGGGAGAAAGGCAAAGTTAGTATACAATGACAAATTCTGTCAATAAAACATCAAACTTTAAATAGGTGGTATTCTGCTTTTTGGCTTTTTCCCTCTCCTTTATTGAGTTATATCTCTTTTTTGTGCATGTAACAGGTTTGCAAAGTGAAAAAGCCCAAAGTCCAGCCCAAAGAGAGTTCCCATCTCCCACAGAAAACTCTGCTCTGAATTGCCTGAAAACAGCTCGTTTGTAGTCCAGCCTTTTCCTTTTCTTCTCTGTGACGTCACAGCAAAATGCGTGTCATAATGCTCACCTAGCGGCTAGTCTGACACGCTCTCAAAAACACTGGTGGAAAAACACAATGACACACAGTGAGCTGCAGCGCACAGTAACAAGACATTCGCCTGCTGCCTCACCTCTCCCTTCCAAACACTAGCTAGCCTCCAGGCAGTCAATGGACATGAAGTTGTTACTGTGATGTAGAGACAGAGCTCAGGTAAAACTTTATGGATGAAAGATACATTTGTTACAAATGAATAACTCACCACTCTGAAACTCTTGCTCCAGTCCTTGTTGGTTGCTGGGAAGGGGATAAACAGCTGAACTAAAGCCGGGATTACTGGCTTCTTACAACCCGCCATACTCTGCTTTTGATTGGCTAGTAGTCTTTATCCAGAAACTGCACATGTGCAACTCCCAACAAAGATCTTGTAGAGGTGACATGCATCACTCCATACCTAAAATGAAGCGTTCAACACACAGGGTGAAAAGAGGAGCTGTAGCAATGTGCAGAATGACAAAAACATGTTGTTTTTTGAAAATGAAACCATGTAAACCTGTTCTGGTACAACCCCTAAATAACATTTAGAACCTGAAAATGAGCATAATTCCACCTCTTTAACATGAGAGAGTACTGTTTTTTTAAACCATGACTATAATCATTCTCTAACCTTAACCAATTGGTTACCATTGTAACCATGATGACAAAGGTATATATTTTATTATATATCAACAGTCTTACTGTTACTGATACTGTGATATACTTCTCTGCATCTACACCAAACCAGGCTCTCTGTCAGCCACACCTTGCTGTACAACACTGTACAACATACTTTGTTTGATTTAAAACTTGTTTTGAATGCTAACAAAACAAAACTCATGCCAGTGAGCTTTTCATCTATAACCACTTTTCTGTGCCCTTAGACTGAGTAATTTTTCAGTTTTGACAGGGGCAAATGATTTCATCCTGTTGCGTCAGATCAGAAAACGCTTCTATTTGTTGTTCTAGATGGCATGAACAAAATTTGATGTTTAATTTGGAGGACTTATTGCTAAAATGCCCTGTATAATTGTTACTGCATTGTAAAATTGGGCAGTTACTGTTGTAAAAGTATGGTAGGTCAAAATAAAAAGATCCTAAAAGTACTTTTTTAGACATAATGGATATTAATGGACAGTTTGAGAAGTTAGTAAAGAAGTTGATGAGTAAAATGCCATAGTGACAAAACTGTAAAAATCAGACACACACAGAATATGTGTCTTCATTAATGATGTTTCAATGCTGCAGGAAATGTAGACACCTTGCTGTATTCAAAAACAACAACAACAAAAACGCACACACTCATTCCCATGAGGAGACGCTGTGGCCTGCCAGCCCTGCAGCAAGATAATCACACATCACCATCCAACTGTGAAAAAGCAATACACAGTGGAGGCGGCCTGCGCAGTGTCTCTGCTCACTGCTTCTCCAAGCTGTAAGTAGCTGTGCAGTCTGGCTATTAATTTTTTCTCACAGCTAATGGTGTGTGTGGTCTGTATTTTCTCTGCTCTGTGGCACTTTATGCAAATTACTGTAAGACTGATTTTAGCTGTAAAGGAGTCAAAGAAGTCAGCGTCAAAAAACTTCACAGAGATAATGCTTATCTCAATCTGCAACCCTACCATGACCCTGCTGAAGCCAAGACCTCAGTTTGAATGATGAATTAAAGCAAACCTCCATATCTGACCTGCTGGCTCCCACGTTCATCTTGCTGCTGACTCATCCTCCCTTGAGAGCCGGAAGAGAGAATTTATAGACAGTGATGTGACTCAGAGTCAAATCATTTAGGTCAGATGTTGCTTCTTGCAGCACAACAGTCATTTATGTATTATTTATATGTTAAATATGTTTGGGGACAACTGGGGTGACATAACTTACATTTTTGAAAATTATGGAGTTGGGGAAGGGGTCTGAACCTTGCTTATAAAAAAGCACATCCCTCCCTAGTGTAATTATTAGTTTCTTTGGCCCCTCCTAATGGCACAGCGAAAATGTTTTGTTTTCACCATTAACCTGTTGGAAACGGCCACCTTTTTTTCCAGGAAAAACACCTAAAATACCTAAAATGATTCAGGAATAACTCCTAAACCATTTGGTCTAGATGTGTCTAGGATCGTGTGCTGCCCCCGGTACCGGGTCGTCGGTGGTGCATAAAGAATTTAAGATGATATACTCCATTTAAACCTTAAAGTCTAGCTGAATACACATTTAAGAGTAGGCTTTAGACTTTCCTCTTTGATAAAGCTTATAGTTAGGGCTGGCTCAGGTGAGTCCTGAACCATCCCTTAGTTATGCTGCTATAGGCCTAGACTGCCATGGGACTTCCCATGATGCACTGAGCTCCTCTCTCCTCTTCTTTCTCTCCCTCTCTATGCAACCTCATCCCATTAATGCATGTTACTAACACAACTTCTCCCCTTTCCTGTAGTCTTTCTCGTCCCTCTCCTCTCTCCTCCTATCACTTCCTGCAGGTTTTCTGGCTCTGGACTTGTGGAGTCTGGATCTGTGGTTGCGAGTCACCTGCTGCCCCCGTGTTCCTGCTCGACACCCTCTGCTACAACAACTATTGTTACTAGTCCTATTGTTATTATTGTAATTATAATCATTAACATTACAATTATTATCATTAACACTACTATAAATATCTGTACCATTTTTCATTAGTCATTTAGTCTAACACACTTCTCTGCTCCTCCATTCCAGGAGTTACTTAGTGAAAATCCTATAGTGACGGTGTCTGCCCCCCGACCATCGAAATTATTTAAAAAGGTAAACAGAAGAGGAGCTGTACATAAAAACCTCATAAAAATTAGAACCACAAGAGCAATAGTGCTAATGAATAGGAGAGTTAAATGTGGATTCTTAAACATCAGATCTCTCTCTTCTAAAGGTGTACTAGTAAATGAACTAATATCAGATTATGATATTGATTTATTTGGTCTTACTGAAACCTGGCTGGGTGATGGAGAATATGTTAGCCTAAATGAATCCACCCCTCCCAGTCATATTAATACTCACATTTCTCGAGGCACAGGCCGAGGATGTGGAGTTGCAGCTATCTTCGACTCTAGCCTACTAATCAGCTCTAAACCTAAACCAAACTATAACTCATTTGAAAGTCTTGTTCTTAGTCTTTCGCACCCAAGTTGGAAATCACTGCAACCAATTCTTTTTGTTATAGTGTACCGAGCACCTGGCCCGTATTCTGAATTCT
>NW_025730069.1:0-9565 GCF_021292245.1 Micropterus dolomieu
AACAACAAGGCAAGGAATTTATTTTATTGTTTGGGTACATTATTGTTCAGTGTACATGTTCACATCTGAAACAAACTTTACGTGCTTGATAACTCTCCCACCCCGCAGACATCTACACGCCAATACCGATTTATATTCATAGCGGCAAGTGCTATGTAGCTCCACATAGGGGACACAGGAAGTGACATATAGCACCTTCATGCGGCGTCGGAACCGCGTAGGAAATTCACAGCCGCACCGGCAGAGCTCCAGAATGTGCAACTCGGCCGGTTCACGCGCGGACGCGCTACAAGTGCGAGGGCCCGCCCAACGCTGCTTGCAGCTTTAATTATTATATATATATATATATATATTTTCCAGATGAACATGACATGCATTTGTGGTAATACAAAGAAAATTCCTTGCAAATATAGTTTCACAAAAAGGATGAAACTACACCTACTCTGAAACTACACGACGCATTGAACAAAAGATACTTTGATTTGTCCCCCATCTGCATGTACACCATGCATCAAAAAAAAGTCATAGCATATTCAGACAAATTCAAAATAACAATATATTTAGGCGCAGCATCGTTAGACAGAAATACCTCAATGAATCAAACAATCTACCATCAACTAAATGTGTGTCTAGAGCCTGATGGTGGAACTCATTTCCTGGATTTAGCAGAATCCTATCGTTGACAAAATTTTCCCACACAACACCCCAAAAGTCTCAATGTACAGAATGTAATTAATTTTCAAGAATAAAAAGAAATGGCTTCAGTGTGTACATGACCAACAACAAAAACATCCTCAAGGGCATATTTTACACCATTACCAGATAGACGACACAGGCTGAAGCACTTTATCCTATAACTGCACATCTTTAAAATACTAGGTGGTGTGTGTGTGTATGTTCAACTAGTTATTCAAAAGGTTCTTCAGTTACTTTTTTTTCAGCAATTAGAAATATTGTCTTGTAAATTATATATCTAAATATTGTGTATTCAATAAATATGCCGAAAAGAATGATATTTGGAAAAAGCCGACTGGCAATTACTTATCCCAGAGTTTACACTGAAATGGGGTTCATGGGCAAGTCCAATGTGCTGAATCAGTTTCCTTAGAGCAAAGGTCCTCTTTGAACATTTCAAACACTAATGCAGTCCAAAGCATAATCAGTAAAGAAGGTTAACCCCTCGAGTTACAGTTACCAGCAGGGGTTTGTCTCTATCCTCCATAATGTTTGTGATGTGCCTTTGGAGAAAGTTCTTTGTGTCTTTTGAATGTATGCAGGATATGTCATGTTGAAGACAAAGCAGAAGGCTGTGATAAAGGCCTCATCCACTAAAATGCAGGAACAAACTTAAATTCCATTCACTTTGACAACACTCTACACTGTAGAGGACAATTTTCCAGTCGTGGTCTTTGAGTTGAACGGTAGGATGGAAGTTAGTGGATCATTCTACCTAAGAGAAAAATAACATTTTAGCATATATAACAAGATGGATCCGATAAGGTAAGGATAGAAATCCAAAATAACATTCCTAGGTAAAAAAGATGTTAGCATTTTAAGGGTGCCTTGCTCACTTGACTGACATGTTCATAAATTTGCAAATGCACGGAATAAATGACACAATGTCAGTGTAACACAAACAATTTCACATTCAGGTTTTACATTGAAATAGACATTCAGTTAGTAGAATAGTATCAAATTACAACACTTTGCACCCATAACTGAAAGCTAACAGTCCATAGACAGTCACTGCACATGATGTCTGACATTGGCTGCAATGTTAAATGTAAATGCTCCGTACTTGTATAGCGCCTTTCTAGTCTTTTCGACCACTCAAAGCGCTTTTACACTACGTCAAAAAAAAAACTGACATTCACACACACACACTGTTCAGTATCTTGCCAAGGACACTTCGACATGCAGCCCAGGGGAGCCAGGGATTGAACCTCCAACCTTCTAATTAACTGCCAACCCGCTCTACCTCCTGAGCCACAGCCGACACAATTCATGTGAAGGAGATAGCTGGGCCTCATCTAGCTAGGCGGTATCAATGGTGGTTTTTTCAAGGAACCACATCGCTTCATTGCAAGGTTGCAACACACACGTCTGTCGTGTATTAAGCATGCAGTAGAAAGTTATATGAGCCTTCACAATCGGACTTAGCAATAAGGAGTTACTCGTGAGTTTAGCCCACAATCACTATATTATCATGCACCTTAGAGACTTTGCTGTGGGTTGGGTGTATTCAGAAGAAATTACCATTTAATTATTTACGTATTTTTTTCTCTGATTATTAACCCCCACTCTGGATCCATTTTTTTGACACATGAAATAGTCAATCTAAATATGTGAAAACACTGAGGATTCAATTATAGCTACAGATGGGCTACATCTCAGAAACTGTCCTGTTACTTAATTAACATCTCCTTCCTTACTAGTGGCTACCTCGATAAGCCAGTTATCTCGCTTCGTAGCACAGGGCACAGAACCACAAAACAGACAACAAAATAGGCACAGGTAATAAACTAACATCTCTTTTATTCCTTTTCTTCTAAAGTTCCATCGCCGTTTGATTCGGTCATGTTCCTTCGAGGAGCTCATCAACTTCTTTCTGTAGGATGAACACCTGGGTTTCCAGAACAATCTTCTCCTTGCATTCCTTCACCCCTTCAGAGTTGAAGTTGATTGACTTTGTGAGATTAGCAGTCATTACTGCGTTCTGAGTTAACTTTGTGTCAAGCAGCGTCTTCTTGGTTACAAATCTTGAGTGAAGTGCTTGAATTGCTTCTAACACATCGGTAGTGGTTGGATTTTGTTTGATCATTTTTATGGAATGAGCTCCTTTAGATGGAGTTAGTGGTGGGGAGTCACTTATCTTGTCAATGCCTTGTTTCTCTCCACCACTGGGCATAGTCTCCATGTGCCACCTGTATTCCTGGTCCTGATAAGACATAGTTTGGAGGTTCTTTGCATCACCTTTCCGCATTTTGGAGGTTTATATGTAGCTTCTTTAGTTCTTTTGGCATGGTTAGACAATCAGTTATAACTACTTAGCAGGGGTAAAGTAACCGAAAAACTCAGTTTGAGTACATACAGCTGCTTTGTTGGCAATCTTGCAAAGCCCCCCCCCCAGTTTACTGCCAAAAACAAAAACAAATACCCAGACCCAGACTGTCAAGCTTATTGTTTATCATTGTATTCCCATAAAATCTGATGTTTAAATTCACATTTTGCTTGTTGAATAGTGATGTTACTGTCTAAATGATCTAAATGATCTAAACCAGTAAAGGTTGCAACAGAAGCGGTACAATGGCTGGACGGTGTGGTTTGTTTTTGGATTGTTCAAACATCATCTGGAGAGCTGTTAATCTGAATACTGTCTCTTTGAAGTTTTACCAAATAGCAACGGTCTGCATACAATGTCTTACCGATGTAGCTTAAAACAGTGGGTTGACATCTTCAAGATGTACGTGTACTGTCTGGGTTATAATTTGTGTTTATAAATTGGAATATTATTTGTGACTCATAGGCTGTGCATTTACAACGATACTGACATTGATTTACCTCCACAGAATAAGACTTGAAATAAGGCTGCTGTGATTGAACCTCTCTGTCTGTGTGACCTCACAGTTTCCCAGCATGCCTCAGCTGTGGAGCTGTATGAGGGGGAGGAGTTTGTCCTGCTGCCCTGTGAGTTTACCACCTTTGACCTGGACGACCCCACAGTGGTGTGGAGCCGCTACGATCTCAATCCTCCAACCGTCCACCAGCGTCAGCAGGAAGGTGATGAACTTAAAGACCAAAACCAGCTTTACAGCGGCCGAACATCCATGATGACTGACGCTCTGGAAACTGGAGACCTCAGCCTCACTCTGACAAAACTCCAGCTCTCTGATAGCGGCAGCTACACCTGCACTGTCAGAGAGTTAGGAGGACAAAAGAGACAACGGAGAGTGAGAAACATACAGTTGAAGGTCAAAGGTCAGCAACATATTAACACCTGCTGTAGATATAGGTCAGAGGTCAGTGATGCTGTGATTGAACCTCTCTGTCTGTGTGACCTCACAGTTTCCCAGCATACCTCAGCTGTGGAGCTGTATGAAGGGGAGGAGTTTGTCCTGCTGCCCTGTCAGTTCCAAACATTGGACATAAAAGACCCCACAGTGGTGTGGAGCCGCTACGATATCAATCCTCCAACCGTCCACCAGCGTCAGCAGGAAGGTGATGAACTTACACACCAAAACCAGCTTTACAGCGGCCGAACATCCATGATGACTGACGCTCTGGAAACTGGAGACCTCAGCCTCAAGCTGACAAAACTCCAGCTCTCTGACAGCGGCAGCTACACCTGCACCGTCAGAGCATTAGGAGGACAACGGAAAGTGACAGAGATACAGCTGAAGGTCAAAGGTCAGCAACAGACCCTAACACCTACTGTAGATACAGGTCAGAGGTCAGAGGTCATGTTCTTTATGTTTCTGGTTCCCACAGAACAATATCCATCCTGGGTCAAAGTTCTCCTGGTTCTCCTGGTTCTCCTGGTTGCTGGTCTTGTTGCTGCTGGGGGTCTTCTGGTACATTTCCGGCAGTATTTCACGTCAGGTATGTCCCTACGGCTACACTTCCAGCATATGAAGGTGTTATTTACCAATCAGAGGATCACCTTTGGGCACCTGTCTACGTCTTCAATGTGACCACAGCCTTGACGTATGATAGCTACAGTAGCTTAAAGAAAGCAACTCAGGGACTGAATCTGATGGATTTACTGTTTATCAGAGCGGAGTGCTGGAAAATGTTCATTCTGAAGCACGATGAGTTACCAGTTTGAGTCCAGCATGGAGGCTGGATTATGTGGAGCTCTGTAGGCCTCTTCCAGTAGAGTTAGTTAACCTGAGATGAGGGAAACTCTGGGTTTTGTGATCCAGAAAGAGAGCTAACTTTAACTCTGGGTCAGTTGCCGTAGTAACTGACTCTGTGACCCCTGCGGGTCTCCTCCCTCTTACAGATCCAGACTCGCTGTTTCATGTCCTCATTGATTCAGTCAAAAAGTGAACACTGAATGTTATTATTTAAGTTATGTAGGTTGCATAAGTTACACAAGTAACGTTACTTAACTTACATTAGTAATATTGCTCATTTTAACCCAAACTATGATCTTTTATTAAACCTACCTAAATTGTGACACTTCACAACGTTAAAACATACTTTTATTTTGATAGTCTAACCCAACGTTCCATATTTATTGTTGCTAACTTGACTGCGGAGCCTTAAACATTGAAAAATGGCACTAAATGCTATGAGGTTTTTGGGAGTGTGTGTGAGAATGTGATGTGTTGAAAGTGACTTAGGACTATCTCAAGTTACTGCTTTTACTTGTTACCCAGGTTACACAGAGTTAACAACACAGAAGTGCTTTAACCAATCTATAAGCCAAGCTAGACTGCATATGCCATTTAGGTGGCGCTGTAGGAGAGGATGGTAGAAATGTAACAGATAAAACAGTAAAACTACATTATAACCAGTGTGCGAACTATACCATAGTTTATGGAGGAGCTCACTTTTTTTCTGGGGGAGGGGGGACAGACTGTGATTCTTATGCCGCATTCAGACCAACCGCGAATTTTCGCCTCGCGACGCTTTCCTCGCGTGAGTACATTTGCTGCAAGTATTCACACACAACGCGAGAAGGCGATTTTAACGCAATAAGGTGAATAAACACAACTTGCCATTACTACAACTGTATGAACCCAAAGTAAACATTTTGCAGTTCCTTCAGCAGACGAGCTTTATGGAGATGCTGACTTCATTTTCCAGCAGGACTTGGCACCTGCCCACACTGCCAAAAGTACCAAAACCTGGTTCAATGACCATGGGATTACTGTGCTTGATTGGCCAGCAAACTCGACTGACCTGAACCCCATAGAGAATCTATGGGGCATTGCCAAGAGAAAGATGAAAGACATGAGACCGAACAATGCAGAAGAGCTGAAGGCCACTATTGAAGCATCCTGGTCTTCCATAACACCTCAGCAGTGCCACAGGCTGATAGTATCCATGCCACGCTGCATTAATTCATGCAAAAGGGCCCAAACCAAGTACTGAGTACACATGCATGATTATACTTTTCAGAGGTCTGACATTTCTGTATTTAAAATCCTTTTTTTTTTATTGATTTCATGTAATATTCTAATTTTCTGAGATTTTGAATTTGGGGTTTTCATAAGCTGTACACAATAATCATCAAAATTATATCAAATAAAGGCTTGAAATATCTCACTTTGCATGTAATGAGCCTATATAATATATTAGTTTCACCTTTTAAGTTGAATTACTGAAATAAATGAACTTTTGCACGATATGCAAATTTTTCGAGTTTCACCTGTACATCTGCATTCACCCCACATTTATACACTGAGCCTCAAGTGCTCAAACACAAACTAAAATTCACCTACATTCACACACTGGCAGAACAGCCACCTAGGGCAATTTCGTACACGTAGGTGCAACTTAGAAAGAAAGAAAAAAAATCCCTTCAGTTTCAATAGCACGGTTCGTGCTCAGGCCCTAAAAAGATAATTCCTTCTGTTTCAATAGGGACTTAACATGTTTCGTGCTTGGACCCTAATTATCCCTTCAGTTTCAATAAGGACCTCGCACGTTTAGTGCTCGGGCTAATGGAAGAACAAGGGAGAGAGGCCTTCCTTCCAGAGCTGTACTGTGATACAGTGAGTGCCATTTAGCCTGGCTGTGTCACACTCAGAGATGCAAAGAACATTCTCTTCTGTTGTAAACTTTGTGCGACCAGCAAAAAGAAACTCTGGCAGCTGCTGCCAGTTAAGCATTTACTCAACAGGATAGAGTGGCGTTAATGATAGTTTTGTGTTTTGTAAAAGCACTGAATACTTCTCTTATAAATGCATGTGCAAAACAGTAATGTTAGTTCTGAAGTCGAGACGCTTGATTTTTTTTTTTTTATCTCAGACAGTGGCGTTAAAAAATGGAATGCTTCGTAAAAAATCATGCTTATTCATGCTGTTATGAGTATGCGATTAATTAAAATGTCAGGAGGGACCTGCTTTGTTTTTTTATTATTTTTAAATAGCCTATATCCATATCTTATATCCATAGCCTATATGATACAGCATCCCCTGGTCGGAGAGGCTGCAATGTTTTCAGTTCGGCTGGTTGTTGTTAATTATTGTTCCAGTAAAGACTTAATGTTTTATTTAGATTGTGATTTTATTCTTGTAATATTATGACTTTTGTCTGAAAATATTATTCTGCAGAATGCCTTAAAGCTGCACTGCATTATTTTACACTTTATTTTTTATTATTAAAAATGTTTAAACTGTCACCAGTCATCTGAATTTTGTGTTTGTATAAATAAAGACATTTCCTCAATATACTGGTGCAGAAAAATCACCAAAATACATTCTAAAAATATTAAAAGATTTGAGCCAGTTCTCATCTCAGGGCATCCAATATTGATGCTTTCAGAAAATGATAAAGCGTAGTTATTTGACGCGTCTGTGTGAGACGCTCCCGGTGCATCTCTAAGAGACCCCGCAAAACTCAAAACTACATGGAAACATACAAAACATACAAAACAAAACACACCCAACCAACCCAAATCTGTGACACTAACTTTAGTAAAGATTTGATTGAGTCCATCTGACAATAATACTCAGTGATTTAATAAACAGTCAGTTGTGCTGTTGATTGTAGAGACACCAAAGACAACACTGTCTCTGTTAGATGGAACAATGGGACATATTTCAGAGTTCCTGCTGCTGTCTGTACAGCTGATGTTGTGCTTTGTTGTCCTCTCAGTCTACCAGGTGGAGGTGGATTCAGGGGTGGAGTCTGTCCAGCTGCCCTGCAAAACCAGAGTTCCCCTGTCTAAAAACGTCACAGTGGAGTGGAGGGACAGACGCAACAGGAAAGTCTACGTGTATCAGAACGGCTCTGACCAGCCTGAAGAACAGGACAGTTTTTACAGAGACCGAACAGAGATGAAGAGAAACCTGCTGAGAGCTGGAGACCTCAGTCTGACCCTGAAATACCCCACAGACGGAGACAGTAACACCTACACCTGCACCCTCTACAGCAGGAATAGAAACACCCTGACAAAGAAAAAAGTGGAGCTAAGGGTCAAAGGTCAGTGCTGTAGATACAGGTCATCAAAGTTCAAAGTAAGTCTTTTTCTGTCTTTGCCCTTCAAGCAGGCCCTCACTCTGTCAGGAACGAGCTATGGGTACATGGAAGTTCTTTAAACTGGCTAGTTGTAAACAACGGCTGGCCATGCAAGGTTTTCTGACCTGTAACTGGAACGCCATAAACTTGGGCGTGACGTCAATTTCCGTGGTAAATGGAACGCACTATGACAGACTGAGCCTGAGGGTTGCCAGGCTGTGGGTAAATGACCATATTTGGCATCATACAGAGCCAAAGGTAGAACAATGTGTTAAAGCATTCACAACACGGGGAAATCTAAGGTTTTGGCTCACAAGGATTTCTTTTAAATTAGTTTACATCATTATTTGAATCTTTGGTCATGTTTAACACGAACATCTGACATTTGTGTTGATTTGAAGTTGATGGCGCACCAACCCAGATGAGACCTCAAGATCTTGAAGTGAGGAACTCTGAGCCAAGGATGACTGATCTTACTCCTCTCCTGCCACGGTGTTAGTGTAGCCAGCATAAACTGCTGACTGTGGAGGATCAATCACTATCTAGTCTTCATCAAACATGTCTGCAGCACTTTACAGGGTGCTCTCTGTAGTTACCAAGAAACTAGTAAGGAACCAATCAGGAACAACCTGAGAATGAATCCATCTGCTGATGACTCCCAGTGGAGGACTGTGTAGAAGTAAATGCTGTGTTTCTGTCATGACCTCTAGTTTGTCTTTGAGCAGCTTTTTGTGGCTTCTCAGAAAAATCTCAGCAGCTTCTGGTCCCTTTTGAAGGGATGAAGGTTTTTTTAGTCTGTGAACAGCAGGGCCCAGTGAGAGGTGCTGGTTAGCTCGGTGTGTAGCCTGTCGCCTGTAGCTCTTCATCTAACAGCTCACTGTTGCTGCTCCTGACTCTTCCATTATTCCCTATAACATTTCAAACTGAGCCGCTGGCAGAAAATTACAAAATGGCCGTTGTCTTGTTTTGTAGACACATTTTTGATGTGTGAACGATAGCGGTCAGTGCTAATCTCACTGACAAACACTTTTCAGTGACTACTTCATAATAAAAGTCAACTCTTGTTTCACCAGTTAAATGCTTTAATGTGAATTAATACTGCAGTTTTTCACTTGGTAATACTGCAGATATGTAAATACTGCAGTACTTTGATCAGTGGGCCACAGGCTCAGTCAGCACTGTGTTACCTCATTAGACGATAGACAGTGACTGAACAGACATTTATTTAATGAAAACCTTCAGATTCTAACTTTAATAAAGATTTGATTGAGTCCATCTGACAATAATACTCAGTGATTTAATAAACAGTCAGTTGTGCTGTTGATTGTAGAGACACCAAAGACAACACTGTCTCTGTTAGATGGAACAATGGGAC
>NW_025730070.1:0-6555 GCF_021292245.1 Micropterus dolomieu
TCTGCCTCTGAGACGGGAACGTTGAAGTAACAGAGCCTGAACATGTCTGGAGAAAAGCCACAGCCCACATGCAGGCGTTTCTGCGTTTATTGCAGGATTTCTGTATGAAAGCGGTTGTGTTTCGGATTATGCTCGCTCGTGAGTTCAAGCGAGCACGCGTACGAGCACACGCCTGGTTGCAATCTTAAAACCACACCGCTAGTGGCCGCTGGAAACTCCACAATGCCCCTTTAATGTTGATGAAATCTGAGTCTTTCATCAAAACAGAAAAGGCATTTTGTGGCTCGTGTGTCTAGGGCTATGATTCTCGCATTGGGTGCGATAGGTTCCGGGTTCAAATCCCGGGGAAGCCCTTGCTATGAACCAACAGGTGCTTCTTATTGCTTTTAATCGATAAAGCTTGCTCTACTTTATTTTAATGTTGATGAAATCTGAGTATTTCATCAAAACAGAAAAGATGTTTTGCGGCTCGTTGGTCTAGGGGTATGATTCTCGCTTCGGGTGCGAGAGGTCCCGGGTTCAAATCCCGGACGAGCCCTTCCTCTTAACCCATAGAAGCTTCTTTATTGCTTTTAATATATAAAGCTTGTTTTACAGTAATTTCATTTGGATGAAATCTGATTATTTCATCAAAGCAGAAAAGGAGATTTGTGGCTAGTTGGTCTAGGGGTATGATTCTTGCTTTGGGTGCGAGAGGTCTCGGGTTCAAATCCCGGACGAGCCCTTGGAATGGGAGGTCCCGGGTTCAAATCCCGGGGGAGCACTTGCTATGAACCTGTAGGTGCTTTTAATAGATAAAGCTTGCTCTACTTTAATTTAATGTTGATGAAATCTGAGTGTTTCATCAAAACAGAAAAGGTGTTTTTTGGCTTGTTGGTCTAGGGGTATGATTCTCGCTTAGGGTGCATCTACAGCAAAGCATCATATTCAAGAAGATCATGTTTGTCGTATCACTGTCCTTTGAGAACCATGTATCTCTACAAAGCCAACTTTTCATGAGCTTGGGGAACATCTTGTTTTTCTAGTAGGAGAAGGACTGCACGGTTGGAGTAAAGTTTTTACGCAGACACAAAAGATTCTCCAGAGATTATTGCAGTTGAGGTTGTGGTTTATTGCAGTAGTATTTATTTATTTTATTTATTTATTTATTTATTTAAACAGGAAAAGATTAAGAGCAATCGGGCCTGACTCAGTATAGAACTGATTTTCAGCAGGTTCCTGTTCTGCAGAACATGAATACCTCAAACACAACAAAACTCCAAGACCATACAATAACAAACACACAGCAACAAGCACACAAACAAGTAAATAGTACGAACATACTGGCTGATTTCTTATCTTGTTTGCGTGTATTCTGGTCTGGCTATGTGGTGTGGTTCTGTGGTCTGGTGAGAACTGTTTATGCTCCCCAAGGGGGTAAGCCAGAGATTGGACAGTGAAGCCGACCAAAGCCTGCATGGAGGGATCCATGTAGGCCCAAAAATGACATCAAAACCTGTGACACCCCGTCGCACATGAGAGATGTAACCGTATTGCTTAGATTATAAGCTCTCTGCAATCAAAAAAAACTATTCGTCCATCAGTGACGCTGCGTTGGTGATTGACAGGTGAGCCTCGTAGGTGGGGTGATTAATCAGTGACGATCCGAGTCAGACAAACACACTGAGCCATGAAACATTTTGTTGGCGTAGCTACCAGAATTACGGTGTTTCTGGTGTTGTCATTAAACCACGGTTATGCTGCGCGATCATGCGCAGTAGACGCTGGTGCCAACAGTAAGTAGCCCTGTAGTAGTATTTTATAGGTCCAAAACTGGCTTCACTCCTCTCCATTCAAATCAGCGGGGTGGCTTTGTCTAGTAATATACTGTCTATGGTGCTCCCCCTACCTGTGCCTACCACTTCCACAACCATGTGCATCTAATCACTGCCACCCAGTGTCCAAAATGCTGTAGTCTCCTACAGGAACACTTCATCCTTCAGCCACAAACATTCAAAATTAACATACCTGAAGATTCGTTGTGTATACATGATTATTATAAAATGCATTGGACAATATGGATATAATTGCATTAAATTGAAATACTAAAGCACAAGTAGCTCAAATTTGTCAGAAAATGGCTTTTCTTTATGGTTTAATATTCAACATATTTCAATAAGAAACTGACATTATGGAGATTTAATTTATTTTTATTTCCCACTTTGAGCACCTGAGTATTCTAATCTTGAAAACAGAGAAATTGTGCACATGTGATGTTGCTACCATAGTGCACTCAACAATTTGAAGCCTAAATCTATCTCCCCATTGAGGTGATGACAGTCCTCTTGTGTTTCTCCATCTCTCTCTCAAGCTCATCTGCTGTTTGCATCTGTCTCCTAAGTCCATCCTGAAGTCTTTTCAACATTTGAATAGGCCTGGGAAACTGAGAAGTTAACAGAAATGTGTAAGAAATTCAAGAAGACCTTAAAGTTAATTAAAGAATTTTCACAATGACCATCCATCACTCTGATCATGAACACCCTTTTTGCGTACAACAGATCCAAACCTAGCCATATTGTGTATTAATTGCTGTAGGAGCAGGACCAAAATGAAGCCTATTAAGTATGAAAATGTTTAAAATGTAAAAATAAAAAAACTGCCCCATCGTTAGTGTTTTATTTTACTGTTACTGTATTGATAGACTGATGTGCGATAACATTGTTCAGTATTGAGATAATGGCAGGACTTCAGATAAACACAAATTAAGTGTGCATATAAGCTGCCTGGTTGTTTTTAAATTCATTACAGGAATAAAATTAAACATTTTAAATACAACTATGTGTTTCTAGAACAGCAACAAAGTTTACGACAGCAAAGTTACTTTATAAACTAAATATGTGACATCACAATAGCGTGTAACGTTTAGAAAGAATCTGTTAACATTACTCTTGATAGCAGTATAAGCTCGCACCTTATTTATTGTTGGGTTTGAGAAATTTGAAACGGAGAACCCAGGTCTTTATCCCCATCCTAATGAGTAGTATAAATTTTCTAAATGATAAATAGTCACACGACCTGAAAATAGTGAGGTTTGTAAAGGTTTCAGGGAAACATATCAGTGGTCTTGTTGATAGTATGTTTTGTTTTTTGTTTTTTTTATTGTTACTGTGCAGCCATTGTAAACAATAAAATGGTATCTTAAGGAATGACACACTTCTAAATAATCTTACACAATGTTTACAGCATACTTACGGTTTTGTGAAGATGGTTCAGCTTCATTAGCCAGGGTACTCCTTAACAAGGCCAACCAACCACCCACCTGGCAGCGTTTTGTAACTGTGCCTGTTATACAGACATAAACAAACAACAAGAAAAGACATGGTAGTCAGATAGTGTTAGCTTATGTCAAGTCTACAACATGCAGACCGGAGATAGTGGCAGCTATTTAAGCTAAGTTAATAAAATATTTAGCTGAATGTCAAGCTCAGGAAATGATTAGCTGTGTTACACCCAATAGGCACAGAATATTATGCATTGTAAGACATACGTAACTTACCTCCTGATGGTCTAACATGCAGCTATACTGCTAGTGCCGCTTTTTCTTCTTCTTCTTCAATGAAGGCCAATCACAGAGGACAGGAACTGTAACCAATAGTGTTACAGCACTTTAAGTCTCATTTGATGAACGGGACGCTGAAGCGCTCCTCTTTCCAGTGTCGCTCTGCCTCTTTCTGCAGCTCCTTCAGGTTCAGACAGCATTATAGTTACATGGCACAGGATAAGTTTTATCTTTAAGAAGACTTTCTGCTGTGAAATTTTCTGCAGCCAACTGCACAATTATCCCAGAAAGAGGTCAATCCCATATGCAAGAATATAACTTAGGGTCAGCAGAAAACCACAGTAACTGTACAGTCCAATACAGCTCTGCAACAGTCTTTCTGTCAGTCCACACTGTAGCTCACTGTTTGCTGTGTAAAGGTCAAACCTTCTCATGTTATTCTTGTATGTTTCCTTCCTAAAGTTGTTGCTAAATCTGATGAGGTGTGTGTGCAGTCTGTCGTGGCATGAAATGTAAGCAGTAAAAGCTCAAACACAAACACAATATCTGTGTTTATTATTTCCTATCGATCTTTAATCCTCTCCAGCCTGACTCCCCTCCTAACGAGTGACAGGAAGCGTTACACAGTATTTGTACAGACACAGCCTTGAAGTTGGTTGTCATCATGAACTCTATGACCCAGTATGAACGAGGGCTGGACAATTAATTAAAAAGTTATCGAAAGTAAAATTCAGAGCCTGTAAACGACATAATTTCCCCATGTCGGTAATGTACCTTGCCCCTTCAAACACTGTGTGTGTAGTCACGTGACTCCGCCCTGTCCAGTCCTGCTCAGCCTTCAGACCAGAGTCTGATGGTGCGTTTTATGATGTGTTCCAGTTGACATGGGAAGTCGGAATTTCCGAGTTCAAAGGTCAAAATTTCAAAGGGAACGCCCCCTCAACCGCGTATCAATAGCTAACCTGGCTAGTTGTAAACAAACAACTGGCCGAGCGAGGTATTCCGACTTGTTAACATAGACAGTATATTAATGGACAAAGCCACCCTGCTGATTTGAATGGAGAGGAGTGAAGCCAGTCCAGGACCAATAAAATACTACTACAGGGCTACTTACTGTTGGCACCAGTGTCTACTGCGCATGATCGCGCAGCATAGCCGTGGTTTAATGACGTAGAACAACGGCAGAAACACCGTAATTCTGGCAGCTGCACCAACAAAATGTTTCATGGCTCAGTGTGTTTATCTGACTTGGATCGTCACTGATTAATCAGCCCACCTACGAGGCTCACCTGTGAAACACCAACGCAGCGTCACTGATGGCCAAATAGTTTTTTTAAATTGCTGAGAGCTTATAATCTAAGCAATACGGTTACATCTCTCATGTGCGACAGGGTGTCACAGGGTTTTGACGTCATTTTTGGGCCTACATGGATCCCTCCATGCAGGCTTTGGTCGGCTTCACTGTCCAATCTCTGGCTTACCCCCTTGCTTGTTAACTGGAACGCCGTCAACTCGGGTGTGATGTCATTCCCAGCTCCGACCTCTTATGATAAATGGAACGTAGCATTACATTTAAGTGCATTGACATGGGAAGTCGGAAATTCCGAGTTCAATGGTCAAAATTTCAAAGGGAACGCCCCCTTAAGTCAGAACCGCACTACCCCGACTTCGTGATCCAAGATGGCTGACAGGGTATCAACAGTTAGTGAAAGCTGTAGTTTATACTGTTTATTAGCACTTCTGTGTACTTGTGACTCATATAAATGTTCGCACACAAAGTGCTGTCCAACAGCTGTCTGGGGACATGTTGATGTTTAGTATGAGTAAATACCGCACAATGCGTTTTTTTAATCAACCGGCATATCAGTAGTTAACCTGGCTAGTTGTAAACAAACAGCTGGCCGAGCGAGTTTATCCGATTTAACTGGAACGCCGTCAACTCGGGTGTGACGTCATTTCCAGCTCCCACCTCCGACTTCCGAGGTAAATGGATAGCCTCTGGTAGCCGTCCTCCAGCATCCCCTGTGCAGCCAGGAAGGAGGGGGGGCTGGGTGACTGTCCGAAGGAGGAATATTCGTAAGCATTCAAAGTCCACGGGGCACCATCAACCTGTTCACGTTTCTAACATATTTTCCCCACTCAGCGACACACCCGCTGAGAAACCAACTCTGATCATTGGCAGCTCCATTTTGAGAAACGTGAAGTTAGCGAAGCCAGCGGCCATAGTTAAGTGCATCCCTGGGGCCAGAGCGGGCGACATTGAGTCTTATTTGAAACTGCTGGCTAAGGATAAACGTAAATACAGTAAGATTGTTATTCACGTCGGCGGTAATGACTCCCGGTTACGCCAATCGGAGGTCACTAAGATTAATGTTGAGTCGGTGTGTACATATGCAAAAACAATGTCGGACACCGTAGTTTTCTCTGGTCCCCTGCCAAATCTGACCAGTGATGACATGTATAGCCGCATGACGTCATTCTGCCGCTGGTTGTCGAGGTGGTGTTCAGCAAACGATGTGGGCTTTGTAGATCATTGGCAGACCTTCTGGGGAAGACCTGATCTGATTCGGACAGACGGCATCCATCCCACTTGGGAAGGAGCAGCTCTCATTTCTAGAAATCTGGCCAAGTTTATTAGTGGACCAAA
The DNA here is from genome assembly GCF_021292245.1 of Micropterus dolomieu. Taxonomy (NCBI): domain Eukaryota; kingdom Metazoa; phylum Chordata; class Actinopteri; order Centrarchiformes; family Centrarchidae; genus Micropterus; species Micropterus dolomieu. The sequence continues at coordinate 6,186 of NW_025730070.1, forward strand.
TCCATGACAACCCAGAGTTGAGACCACCCAATTCAGCAGTTACCCACCCAAAACCCTATGCAGAGTTGCAGTCTAACACACTTCTCTGCTCCTCCATTTCAGGAGTTACTTAGTGAAAATCCTATAGTGACGGTGTCTGTCCCCCGACCATCGAAATTATTTAAAAAGGTAAACAGAAGAGGAGCTGTGCATAAAAACCTCATAAAAATTAAAACCACAAGAGCAATAGTGCAAACGAATAGGAGAGTTAAATGTGGACTCTTAAACATCAGATCTCTCTCTTCTAAAGGTGTACTAGTAAATGAACTAATATCAGATTATGATATTGATTTATTTTGTCTTACTGAAACCTGGCTGGGTGATGGAGAAT
>NW_025730071.1:0-3936 GCF_021292245.1 Micropterus dolomieu
ATTGCTGTCTTATTTTGGTTGTAATGATGAAAATAATTTGCCAAAACAAATAACAGTGCAGTAAAAATTTCAATATGAATTCTCAGGACTGCAGCTCAAGTACATCCATGTTTATTCATATGACTATGACATCCCAAAAACCTTCCACAATGAGCTGCGATGTGTTGCACAAAGAAGCTGCTACCCAAAGATTGAACCCTGGTTTAGAGTGACGATGCTGACTTCAATGAAAGGACGTGGTTTCTCCAGCTTTGCGAAATACACACGTTTTAGGGACGGTGAGTGTTTTCAGTTTCTTAAATGTTTCCCCCAATGTCTATTTGAACAGGGATTACTCCTTTTTTCTGTAGTTAATAGTAATATAGTGCTCTGTTTTATTTTCCATACTATTGTAGATCTTTACTCCGGCCTTATTGGAAACTATCTGAAGCAGAATCTGTATGTCAAGAGTTGGGGAAAGATGCATGACCCTCTGCCTTCTAACTGCAGTGTCCCTTATTATGTGTACAATGTGAACGAAGTAAGGCTGGAGGGGAAGCCCATCAGTGATACTGTAGATCACTCCAAGTGGTGTGTGACGCTTGTTGGTGGCTGGACCTGCATTGCTGATTTGAACAGAGAAGTTAGTCAGATGAAAAGAGGTGGCGGTGCAATATGCACCAGTGATGATGCAGTTGGGAGGGCTTTCTACGGACTGATCACACACTACGAACCCTGTGAGCCTCCACGTTCTGACGCTCAACACAGAGAGCTTTAAAGCCACCACAAAATGTAGATGAAACACCACTAAATTTCCAGACACCATGTTTTGGTGTATGGCCTATTAACCCCTGTCTTTTGTGTTCAGTATTATGCATTTTTATCAATGAAAAACTGCAATGTTTTTATTTTCAAAATCACATCTTAAGCATTAACTTCTACACAAATAGTCTATTAATAAAAAAAATTCAATAATGAAAATGAAAGAAATTGAAATGACACAAAATTAAAACAATTAAAGTCTCAAAGCTAGATTTTGAAAGGAGGACCCTCTTCAAGACAGGGTATTAAGGCAGGCCCCACCCTAAGGCCTTTATCACATCAATTGATAATGTGCTTTAGTAGTGTATATTCCTGCACACGTTTTCAGCTAAATCTTCACAAACAAGCTGACACACACCATACCCAGAGCAGTTTGGGCCCCTGAAACTTTAAATTCATAGTTCCCAGGACTACTTTGTCCTGAGAGAAGCAAAAAAAAAGAACAACATAACAAATAAGACCATAATGGAGCCATCAAACTAGCACCTGAGAAGTTAAATCTGCTTTGTTCAACCAATCAAGAGCTCAGAGGCTCCAACTCCTGCACTATGTCCTTCCATATTCCTTAATTCTTAGCAGGTTTTGAGTATGTGTTCACATAAAATAACAAATACTCACAGAAGTCACTGTACATACTAAAATCATACTGATGCTAAAAACTCTTGATTTTTGATTGTGCTGTTGATGGAGAGTATGGTCCCGCCATCTTAAGTACTGTGAAGAGGTTTTTAGTTCCTCCAGTGTGTTCATAAAAGCAATCAGCACGATCAAATAACAAACACTGATATTATGATTGTTATCACATAAAGTGACTGTATTGTTGTATCATGTTGTATCAAGGTCAGAATACAATCTTCATGAAATCTGAAAATTAGAACTTTTAATTTTTTGATTTGTAGTTTTGTTTGGCTTCTGAATGCTTTCTTTCGATGAGAAAGCATGTTTTTATTTGTTCTAAAGGCTTAAGAGAACCAGATGGGAGCGCTGATTCAGATTGTGTCAAGTGATTTGCCAAACTCAGAAAAATGCAAATACAATAGTAAACAACAACGCTTCAATTAAAGAATATATTCATGTTCTTTCCATTCCTTGCAGATGCTAAATGTGTACTGAAGATGTAGGCCTGAAACAAACATGCTGCAGACCTCAGTCATTTCTGTATCATGTCCTTATTTAAACTGAGTTCTACTGTGCAATGAAGGGAGATAAAGCTATACGCTGACCTGAGCTTTTACCAAGCAAGCAATGAATCATTGACAGTTTAAAGACGTTTTTGAGCGAGTAACAAGAAAGCAGATGATAATGTGAGGGGTGTGAGTTTTGGTTTTAACAGTGAGGTGGTACAGAAGCAACTTGTTGCAAAAAGGGATGTACATTTCACTGTGAAAGATCTCACAGTAAGAGTAGAAAAATGGAGATGGCAAAATATGTAAGTGAAAGATTTACATGATTAAAATCAATGCTAAAATGCATTTAAACAAAAAAAGCAAGTGCTAAACTTTTATTGTTGTTTAGACTGTCATCCGTTTGCTGAAATGCGTTATTCTTATTTGTTGTTTGTTTTTTAAGCTATTTTAATTCAGATATATAATGAATAGAAACAAATCAATGTAATGCTCAGTAGAAATATGAAGAATATGAAAAGGTTTCATACCACAAAGGAAATAAAGCTAAATATTATTAGATTTTTTGAAAAGAATTTGACAAGGATACTTGAAATCCAATTCTTACCTTTGATCATTCACCAGGTTAAATTTGAGTTGATTCTGATTCATCATGAGTTCATACACGTCACTCTTTTCTTCTTTTGTTGTATAGTTATTGATTTTACTTCTTGTAGGTGTACATTTTTGTATTGTTTTGTTTTTGTGCCACCAAAAAGCATCATTAGGCTCTTGGTTGAAGTTGCGTATGGCTTAATGTTTGAGTATCTCTGTACAATGTAGTACAGCACTTATAAATAACTTGTGCAGAGTGTTACATTCAGCATAATGCATGTGTTAAATGCAGAACATATGATGAACTTCAAATTTTACATGCAAATTTTTTAAATTGAAGCTACAGCCATACATGGAGTCAAAAATAAAAAATATTGCCCCTCTAAGTATATCAAAACTGTTCATTTTCATATAAAAATATTCAAGTATAAATTCTAGAGCCTCAGTGTTGTATTGAATGTAGTGTATTATTTGCCTGCTCTGTACACACATTATTGTTTTCATACTGTGCAAACATAATGTGCTTGGTGGAGCAATTTTGGGCTCAAATGCTGAGGTACTACTTGACTTGTTGTTACACTGGTTGGGTTGCACTATTCAGTGTTGAAGGTTCAGGAAGTGGCCACACCTTGTTCACACCACCACCAGGCCCCATCATACTTTAAAACCCAGTGTCCCGAGAGGGACTTGTAATATATCACAATCTTTGATGCTTGTGCCATTCATAATAAACAGTTCATTTCAGAAATGCATTACCACAACAAACAGCTGAAACATATCCAGTTACTTTATCATTAAGACCATCAGCTGGATGCAAAATACTGTACTAGTGAATAAGTATGTATTTTGAAATTCTGATTTCCTCTGTCATTATAATTTTGTCATGATTATGTTATTATTGTTTCAGAGAACAATGATGACATTGCTCTTCAGCATTGGGATCTTTTCTCAAGTGTGTGATTCAGATGTGAAATGTAGGGATGACAGCGGAAACGAGGTGGACTGGTTGGTGGAAATGTATTCATACAAACATGCTCCTACTCAGCTGAAAATATAATAGAGAACATAGTAAGTACCGGTAGTTTTTTTTGTTTCTCCACAAACTACAAATGACAGGTATTTATCTCTGTGTCATTAGGTATATTTTATACAAGTTTCCCAAAGGAGATGATGAGGGTTTGTCATATCTGTACATGGATGAGGGAACCAGAGGATGGGAACTCAGCAAAAAGACAATCAACAGTAAATCTGGCACTCTAGCGAACACCCTGAAACCTCTTCTTGACTTCTACGACAGAAAGGTGATGTATTAAAGGATGTGTGTCTCTCTTTCTCAGCACAGTGTTGAATCAGCACACTGATTCAGAGTTTCCTGTTGTTTGTTGTAGATTGAAGGCTTTGGATACATGCTTTATAA
>NW_025730072.1:0-5896 GCF_021292245.1 Micropterus dolomieu
ACATGGGACAGGGCGACTGCACTGTATTAAGGAGAGGATGACCGGGGCCATGTATTGCGAGATTTTGGGGAACAACCTCCTTCCCTCAGTTAGAGCATTGAAGATGGGTCGAGGCCGGGTCTTCCAACATGACAATGACCCGAAGCACACAGCCAGGATAATCAAGGAGTGGCTCTGTAAGAAGCATATCAAGGTTCTGGCGTGGCCTAGCCAGTCTCCAGACCTAAACCCAATAGAGAATCTTTGGAGGGAGCTCAAACTCCGTGTTTCTCAGCGACAGCCCAGAAACCTGACTGATCTAGAGAAGATCTGTGTGGAGGAGTGGGCCAAAATCCCTCCTGCAGTGTGTGCAAACCTGGTGAAAAACTACAGGAAACGTTTGACCAAACAAAGGCTACTGTACCAAATATTAACATTGATTTTCTCAGGTGTTCAAATACTTATTTGTAGCTGTATCATACAAATAAATAGTTAAAAAATCAAACATTGTGATTTCTGGATTTTGTTTTTTAGATTATGTCTCTCACAGTGGACATGCACCTACGATGACAATTTCAGACCCCTCCATGATTTCTAAGTGGGAGAGCTTGCAAAATAGCAGGGTGTTCAAATACTTATTTTTCTCACTGTGTGTGTGTGTGTATGTATGTGTGTGTATATATATATATATATATATGGTGCATGTGTGGCAATATACAGCGTCATCTACTGCCTTTAACTCCTGTTAGTAGCACCGGGGATGTATTCGAACTCCAGACATGTCAGAAAACAAGTTAGCAGATGCTCTTGTCATGTCCATGACTCATTCAACCTGGGCTGGCAGAAAAATCTATTAATTCAAAATTTTGTTCTTTGGTATTATCTAAAATACACAATCTGAATTGTGTAATGAAGACTAAACGTTGTTATGTGGTCAAAAATTGTTATCTTGTAGAGACAAACAGGAGAGCAGAAGGCAGTAGGTTGGCAGTAGGAATGTGTAGCACAACTCATTTTTACCTTTTCAATTTGGCGTGTGTGTGTGTGTGTGTGTCTTCTTCCTCCAGTGAGCCATGTCATGGTGCCAGAAGGACACATGCCCACCACCTACTCTACCCTCCTGGGTCTTCTTGCTGGCTGCTGGGTTGTCAAATTCAGCTGTGAGTATGGAGTGATACGTCACCTGGAGTGGTTCTCCATTTACACTATTTTTGGATGCCATATTAAACTATGTTGCTTTCGGAACCTGGGTAACCTCCTACTGCATTGACACTGAGCAGATTTTATCCAAAATATGAAATGTTATATTTATTATATGTTAAATGCATTTGTAGTCTAAGCTTGGCCTGGCTTTCTTTTTTAAACTCTAATTGAAGATTTCACACCAAAAGCATGTTCAGCCACTAGTTTTACTACAGATCCAAAACCCAAATATTTACCTCATTATCTCCTAGATTTGAGGGCTTCTAATAGGAAGATTAGAGTTCACCGTGACAGTGAATGACAATTACACTCAGCTCTTTTCATTCCTTAGTCCTGACAGTCATTAATTCAGTGTAGATGGCTTTGACACTCTTTTCCATCACTGCAGCGCTAGAATAACCTGAGGCAAATAATGAATAAAATAGTTTTAGACGCAATGACATCATGACAGTGGATAAAACATCTTACCCACTTTAATGTTTTTAGCTTTCCTTCAAGCATTTTTCACATAGTCCAAAAAAGACATGTAATATTCTATTTCTATCAGCAGAAACAGCTTTAAGTGCTTTGGGTATTTATTTAGGGAAAAAAAGAGCACAAATGTGAGTCTGCTAGCCTGATAGCACTGCTCACTGATTAACACTGTATATCTCGTTTGTATGGAAGCATATAAGGGACTAAATTAAAATTATCCTGCAAACTTGAAAATGTAATCCCACAATAACATTATCATTTTCCACATATGTATGTGTTATTTAGGTAAAAATTTAAATGAAAATGCATTTTCATTTTCACATACTTGTGTGAGCATTCTAGTACCATATTAAAATGAAAATGGAAACGGCATTTGACATTTCATTTTCAAAGACTTAGTCTGCTCTATAGTGGACTTTATTCAAATGCAATGAGTGAAACAGCGCCCCCAGTCTATTGCATTGCATTTACATTTACAAGCAGCTTTCCAAGGGACACAATGAAAATGAAAATGCAATCTGTCAGTCCTCTCATCAAGGCGGGTCCTTAGTTAAGACTTCACTTCCTCTGCAGTTGGAAGACCACTTCAGGTTCTCATGGTTCAGTTGTGTATCTACCATTACACAACACTAGGCTGTAACTTCACAACCAAATGAAATCTATCAATAGAACAGCTCAAGGATGGATCTATACCGACTTCAAACTTGGAACCTGTAAGTGTTTCCATTTCTATGTAGCTTTTCAGTTTTTTGAACACTTGCCTGTTGAATTTGGCGTTAGCATATTCTGCAGCTAATGTGGCTAACTGTAACGTCAAGCTGTTTCTGTTGTGTATTGTGACATTAAGCCCACACGCCAACGCCTGTATGTGAGTAGAGTCTGTATGTGTACCTGGTCGATGCATGGCACGTGCAAAAAAACATTAACTTGAAAAAATACACAAGGAAACAAACATTGTTAATAGCAGTATTAAGAGTTCTACAGCAAAGTACAAACCTGTACTTGAGGAGCGGGGAGGAGTCCTCTGTTGTCTTCTGTCAGCCTGGCAGGAAATCCATTGATAGATTTCATTTGGTTGTGAAGTTACAGCCTAGTGTTATGTAATGGTAGATACAGAAGTGAACCATGAGAACCTGAAGTGGCCTTCTAACTGAAGAGGAAGTGAAGTCTTAACTGAGGACCCGCCTTGATGAGAGGACTGACAGATTGCATTTTCATTTTCATTGTGTCCCTTGGAAAGCTGCTTGTAAATGTAAACGCAATGCAATAGACTGGGGGCGCTGTTTCAATCATTGCATTTGAATAAAGTCCACTATAGAGCAGAGTCGGTCTTTGAAAATAAAATGTCAAATGCTGTTTCCATTTTCATTTTAACATGGTCCTAGAATGCTCACACAAGTATTTGAAAATGAAAATGATTGCATTTTACCTGTTCTAGCCATATAAAGAGTATTTCCATCCGCATTTGAAGACTCTTGGCATAGTATTGGACAAGTGAAAAATCTAGGAGGTAGATATTGGACTTGAGGAACCACAGTGTAGAACAAATGGATTGTGCTGCACAAGCTATTTGGAGTATTTTGGGGGTTTTCCGCTCTTCTCGGCCATCTCTGTATTAGAAAAAGTTACAATGGAGGTATATTGGCTAATATGCAGTTTGTTACTATGTCCTCCAAACTTCAATGGAAACTTGAGGACATTTTTATTATTTGAGTAAATCCATCTATTGGCTTCCATCTTATCCTGTCTAGTCCTACTTAGGCTCCAGTGTTAAGTCCTCCCCAGTACCAAACTAGTCTCAGACGTGTATGTCCGGTCTTGAACTTCCTCTCCTCTGCAACCTTTCAGGTGATAATCAGGCTACAAGTTTGGAATAGGAACTTCTAAATGTAATGTAATCATATTTAGTTTCTGCAACACATGTCATGTCCCAGGAAGCATTAAAAAACATTTTGCATCCAGTAATTTCCAGGTAAATTGTTTTGTGCCTGCTGCTGTGTGTGTGCGCACACCTGCTTACATGTCTGACAGCCAAAGAGAGTGGTTGGGTGACTAGGATTTCGGAATCACTACACCTCAAGGATTCAATATCACTAGCAATGAAAAGATGAAATAACTCTCTTTTCCTGTTTTGATTTCCACTAAGATGAATACTTATCAAAAATGAACTATTCTCAGCCAGTCTCCCTGGCATCCTTGAACCAAGTCAACAAGCAGATATTCAGAAGAAGCTGGTTTTAGGGGAAGTAAAAAGAGACTTGCTGTCAAAGACTCTTTTTCTGGCACCTTGGTGTGCCCTTGACTGGTGTATCCGTCAGTAGCATCTCTTCACTGTGTGTGTGTAAAACCGCAAGCACGCTTGTCTCGGTCTCTCTGCCAGTAAGCCATTTCAAGTTGGAATGTGTGTTTAGGTGTGTGGCTGTGTCACTGTATAAGTGTTTGTGTGTTTGGACCATATTCAGCTCCTCCCCGTCTCTTTTCTCCACGCAGGCTGAGCACTTGACACAGCGTGTCCCCCTCATGACAATCACGTGGCATCTTATCTGTCTCTGTCCTTGTTTTTGTGTGTGTGTACGCACAAGAGGCTGAGTTCTCAATGTCACCTGCTTTTTGTGTGCCATTTCTGTCAACTAGGCCAAACCCTAGCTTACCACTTTATTGGTCTTACGTTTCATTCCTTTGAAATACTGCATCTGTGTTGTATTTGAAACCCATCATGAAAGTCAACTTCATCCTGCCCAGTGGGGCTCCATTCCAGCTAAATGTCTTAACTAAGCTTACATTGAAGATCAGACAATATTTTCACTCCTTTTGTCCATCATGCCACTATCACTTAAAAAATAGTCCAACATTTTGGGAGATAACACTTATTTGCTTTCATTGCAAGAGTGAGGTCAGAACATGAGTCTCAATGTCTGAGCTGGAGTTAGTGCATGTTTAGCTTAGCTCAGCATAAAGACTGAAGACAGGGGGAATAAAACAGACACATTTAAAGCTTATTAATTTACATGATGTATCTCATTTGTGTATATAAACAAAAATGTGCTTGCCATCTGCAACTTAAAATCCTGCACTATAGCTGAAGATGCTGCACATAAGTGCTGCACTGATTGTTTAACCCATGAGAGAACAAAAGAAACAAACAAGATAATAAGCTGCAGAGTGGACAAACTTTCCCCCCCTGCCTTTAGTCTCTGCTAAGCTAGGCTTCCCAAGTCCTGATGGCCGTTGTGCTCTTAATAATAATAGTGTTACATGTTACAATAACATGGTTAAGGATGCGAGAACACACTATTTTTCTGAACTCATTACTACACATAAACACAATCCCAGGTTTCTGTTTAAGACTGTGACTCAGCTGGTAAACCCAACCCCTCCTTGTGCCTCAGCTGGAAGTAATGATGACTGTGAATTGTTTTTATCTTATTTTACCAATAAGGTAGTGTCAATCAGAGCCTCTATTACCCCCATTGCCTCTTACTCAGAGGTTCCTCACCAGCAACAAGAGAGTTTTAACCAGTTTTATCCCATCGACATGTCTGAGCTTTTAAAAACAGTATCACAAATGAGAGTGTCCTCCAGCCCACTTGATGTAATACCTACCTACCAAGTTTTTACTGAAAGTAATAGATTCTGTTGGACCCCATTTGATCTCTGTTTTCAACAGCTCCCTATCTACTGGTTGTGTCCCTGATTATTTTAAAACGGCTTGCGTGAACCCACTTTTAAAGAAACCTGGTTTAGATCCCTCCCTCCCACATAATTTTAGACCAATTTCCACACTGCCTTTTATTGCAAAGATTCTAGAAAGAATTGTGTCCAAACAGCTGCTCACTGTACTGGAAAATAACAAAATATTTGAAAAGTTTCAGTCTGGTTTTAGGAAGTACCACAGCACTGAGACTGCCCTGCTTAAAGTCACCAATGACCTTTTAATGTCTGCTGATGAAGGTATGTGCTCAGTCCTGGTACTCCTGGACCTTAGCGCTGCTTTTGACACCATTGATCACAACATCATGTTAGACAGACTGAGGCACTGGGTGGGGATCTCTGGTACTGCCCTAGAATGGTTTTCATCCTACCTGTCAAATAGGAAGTTTTGCGTGTCTGTAAACAACTATGTCTCCTCATTCTGTCCAGTTAAATATGGTGTGCCTCAGGGGTCGGTCTTAGGACCCATTTTGTTTTCCTTGTATCTGCTTCCCCTCGGACATATTATCCATAAACATGGCATTTCTTT
>NW_025730073.1:0-4413 GCF_021292245.1 Micropterus dolomieu
GAATGCACAGACCTGTATATTGGGGAGACTAAACAACCACTACACAAACGCATGGCTCAACACAGAAGGGCCAACTCCTCAGGTCAAGACTCTGCAGTCTACTTACATCTGAAGGACAGAGGACACTCGTTTGAGGACCACCAGGTGCACATTTTAGACAGAGAAGATGGATGGTTTGAAAGAGGTGTCAAGGAAGCATCTACACCAGGGTTGAGAAGCCGTCATTGAACAGGGGAGGGGGTCTACGCCACCACTTATCCCCCACTTACAATGCTGTCCTTTCATCACTTCCCAGGAAACTCAACAAACGTAACCTATTGGCCTCAGGTGAAGATACCAACGATGGTCATTCAGTCTTGGCCACAGGTAGTCTTAACGACTGTAACGACTGTCGTCACAGCAACAAGGAACACTAACGAACCAGCAGGATCGACGATCCTGGAAAACGACCCCACTGAGGTTAAATAGCTGAGTTTCCCTGCCAGTCAGTCAGAACTGAAGACGTCCTTTGGATGAGGGACAAAACGTCTTCCAGTATCTTCAACAAAGTCTAGTTGCCATTGACTTTAACCTTCGTTGGATAGTCTGTAATATTGACGCACTTTGGTGCACAGGCCTTGAGCAACTTCTTTTCTTCTCCCTCAATTTCTATAGGCTACATTTTGTCTGTGACTGATGTGGAGTGTGAGTGATTGGCTGGTCACTTAGTAAACCGCCTCCTATATGAGCCAGCTCCAAAATCGCCTGAGCCATGAAGGTAATGTGAAATAAAGCTTTACATTAGGAAAGGGGGGGGGGCAAAACAGATTTTGTACAATGGCTCCTACCTGTATCAGGTGATGAACCTCAACACAAATCCACACACTTCAAATTTTTAAATTACTTTAAATTCAGTGCCTCTGATAAAGTGCAGCTCACAGCTTCAGGTGGAGGACAGACACAGCTGGATCATCTTATTCTCTGCTAATTTGCGGGAGAATAAATAATAATAATATTCTCTCTCTCACTCACTCGCTCGCTCCTGCGCGTGTAGCATTAGTTAAGTGAGTAAAGTTAAATTTTCGGCCTTTTGTTGTTTGTTTTTTAAAATCCTTCTGAGATCCGGGGCTTTTCAAAACACATCAGGGCTAACAATGCCGCTACTTGTCTGCCAGTTGTAGTAACGCCTCACAGGCCTGAGGTGGAATGTAAACAGCGACCAGGACAAACGAGGAAAACTCCCGCGGTAAATAAAAAGGTCTACAGTTTATGAATAATGTCTCTAAGTGAGGGCTGCATGAGTTCTTCAACACTGTGACATCTGTACGACGACCTTCGTTTTTGTAGTGACAGAGTCCGCCTCACCTTGTTCTTCTCTTGAGCTCCGTTATGCGATCTGCACAGATGAGATTTAATCCCAGTGAAGTGCGCTGTCTGGGATGTGCTGAGAGAACCAGGATTCAGTAAAACAGAGGGCGGCAGATCTGCAGAAGTCTGAGTTAGTTCTGTTGAGGAGCTGCAGTTTGTAGGTCAGAGAGCGGACATTCGCCAGGTGGATAGAAGGGAGCGCAGTGCGAAACCCCGTTGTCTCAGTTTAACGAGCGCCAGCACGCTTCCCCCTCTGGTGTCTTGGGTAGATCCCATACAGAGCTGCTGCTCCTCTAACTAATAACTCTGGGAAAGTTCAAAGTTCGGTAAAGAGCAGTGGAATAAGTCTAAGTTTATAAACAAAAAGCACTACGGAGCGTAATCCAGAAGCGGCCATCTGCAGCGCCTTTGTCCTTTTTGTTGTTGTTTTTCTTATTTTCCCCAACTAAACGCAGCAACAAAAAGAACATTATATTAAACTTAAACTCAAACAAAAGTTTGGGGAAAAAAAGTACAATTACAAATATGTTTTCTTTAACATTAACTGTAAATATTATGAAAACATTTTGTAACACAACAATGTTTTCAGGACATGGTGCTGTTTTAAAGTAGGCGGCTTGTCTTTCTTATTTAATGTAATGTCTTGTCTCTCTGTCAAAAAGGAATGGGGTTGCCGTGATTCGGGAGGTTGTTATACTTAAAATGCCTGAAAAAGTCTGCATCATTTCAGCACCTCGTCTGCAATCAGCTGTTTGTAGTAATGTTTAAGGATTTGGCAAAGATGTGTGTGTGTGTGTGTGTGTGTGTGTGTGTGTGTGTGTTCTGAAGGATTAATTTCAATTATCAGACATTATTTGTGAACACAATGAAACCAACAGAACCAAATAAATTTTTCTTCTTCAAAAAGTTACCTTGATCAGTTTCAAACAAATATTAGTTCAGAGGATCTTCTGTATACAGATGTAACCATTTACCAAAAATTAGAAACATTCATTTACTTTTATGACTAACAGTAGACATTTACTACAGTTTCTTTAAGAAACACAAGTCTTTGTGACTGCAGACTGAATTTAGTACGAGAAACATGAAAATATGAACAAAAGGACATTTACAACTTTATGGATGGAAGTTATATATGAAAAGAAATGAGCTTCAATTGTTAATTAAACACATCAGATCTACAATAGTTACAGAGAGTCAATTAACTGACCTTAGAGTCTCCAGTCTGCAGTGTGGACTCTCCAGAAAACCACACAGCAGCTTCACTCCTGAATCCTGCAGGCTGTAGTTGTTACTCAGGTCCAGCTCTCTCAGATGGGAGGGGTTGGACTTCAGAGCTGAGGCCAGAGAAGCACAGCTGATCTCTGACAAACTGCAGTCCTCCAATCTGAATAAAGAATAAATGATAGAGATAAAAATCCATTTCTAATCCTATCAGATGTTTTCAGGTTTTAAATATGGAGGTCAACATTACTATGTCCTAATCAATGAGCTTTTCCCTAAAATGAGTAGAGACTTTGTCATTGTGTTATTGTGGATCATCATAATGTCAGCCTTCTACAGACATCATCCAAATGTCAGCACAACATTCATACACCTATTCATGTCAACACAGATCAATAACATGCTGTTGATCTCAGGCCAGTCGGGAATAATAATTAAATTTTGTTGTTTCTTTTGTTACTTTCATTTTCTTCTGTTTCTCCTAATTCATAAAAATCACGTGTTGTTTTATGAAAAACACTAAGACATGTGTTTTATATAGAATACCAAAACAGTCAATATGAAATAAATAAGACTTACAAGTTAATACAAAACTTCACAGAGCTCTTTAACACCTGCCCCAGTACTTCAGATGCTCATTTCAAAGTAGAGATTTAGCCTCTCCTCATCACCACTGTCATCTCCATCAACACACAGAGTGTGAGCTTCATCCTCAGTTGTCTTTAGAACTGGATCAATTGTGAACGGAGCAAAGTGAAAGGCTCAGTCTCTCAGGCATTTTATTTATCTAGACACAGAGTAGCTTAATACTTATTTTCTTTGATATATTCGTGTCACATATTGCCGGGTTACATGTGTATGGCTGCCCAATTTTATGTTTCTATTTGATCATGTGACAAAACGACATGAATCCAGAAACCGGATGAAACGCAAAATCTGACAAGTAGACTAGCAGAGCACACGTGCAAGCTAATAGGCATGCTATTCAAACATAAAAGTTCTTTCAAGAAGAGACAGGAGAGAGAAAAAAAACACAGGAGAGGGTCACAAAGCTCCCAAATAAGATTGTTTTAGATTTTTTACTGAGGATATTGTCTAAGATTTTGCTCAATGCAAGGCTCGTTGGATGCCATTCAAACAGGTGAGTACAAGTGCTTTTTCATTTGGTGTGGCGTGCCCCTTTTTTAAAGGCTGTTATCATTTCGGGGACAGGTCGCCGCACCTTAGCTGAAGTCTGTTCAGGACATCAAAGATTTAATTACATATCCCCTTCTCAGATTTATTTTTTTCAGTGTAGCCTACATATCAAGCAATTTTATTTTTTATGTCTCAATCTCACTGACTCACATATCTCGAGAAGTGTTCACCCAATCTACTTCAATCTTAGCAGGTTTGTTGCTGAAGGACTCTCTGACTCTCTGACTCCACCAAAGTTTAGGGCAACAAACTTCTGTTTGGGTGGTGCTCATAAATATCTTACAAGGCAATAATAAATGTGTTTTAGGATATTACTAACACTCATCAATGTTAATAAACATTTTATTAAGGTTCCTAAGGTATATATAACTTGTTAACAAGTTTCTAGGAAGTGCTTATAAGGGTGTTAATATGAAATAACAAATGTGTTCATTCATATTTTGATAAATACTTATTTAGTCTCATTAATATTAATAATAATTTATTTAATAAGCTGTCTATAAACATTAGACAAATTCACTAGAAGTGTCTTACAATAAATTAACAAATCTATTAATTTCCGTAATTAACCCTAATAAAGTCTAATTTATGTTAATAAACATCTTATTAATGTTAATGACAGGTATATTAACCATCAACAAGTTT
>NW_025730074.1:0-4301 GCF_021292245.1 Micropterus dolomieu
GCTTCATAGTTTAAGCTAATGATGAGTGTGTACAGGTGTGCTTTATACTCCTCCGGTTATTCCGTCACACCTTACCGTTCTAGCAACAAGCCAATAGGATTGGAGTGATTTCATTCACGTTCAGACCTGCTTCGCCTAGAGGCGTTCCCATAGTGTCGTAACGGACGCAGTGTCTCGTTCCCCTTCTCGGGGGAACCAGGGACGTTTGAGGAAGCAATAGAAGATGATGAGGGTGAGGAAACTGGTTGTAGAAGGGGCCGTATCAAAAATTGCATCCTTAAAGTATCCAACAGATCCCGTCCACAACCAAGCTTTTGATCTCAAGTGTGTTGATAGAAGACCACGCCAACCTGTCCTGTCCCCAAAAATACTGAAGGCTGATCATTTCAGAAGACATGGTATGAAAATAGAAAGTGGGTTTAATGAAAACTCTGAGTAAGTTGAGCCCGAGATGAGGGAAACTCTGGGTTTTCGGTTTCAGAGAGCGAGATTAGATAAACTCTGTAACCACGGCAATTTACGCTATGAACCTTCACAGCGTAAGTTACTTCAACAAACGCTGAGTTTCTTTCTGACTCCTCCCCTCCTGCGGAGCCTGAAGTGGCCGTCTGTTTTTTCCTCATTCAGACTGTCGATGTCATAGCACGTATTGGAACGCAGTTACGTCTTTAGAAACATCGAAATTACGGTTAAATAGGCCGTTAGTTTGTTTTACCCAAACATGATCTTGAACATGACGCTTTTATGATGTCATCGATGTGAGGATAGAGAGTTATCTCTGGACATCGTAAATTTATCCTCAGCACAGAATCAAATCTATAAGCTACACTGTCCTTCTTTATAACACAGTGACTCTGTGGACACGAAGGCAATACAAAACTGATCAATGAACAGTGACCTTTCATCTTGTCGTCGCACAGGTTGAACATTCCTGTCGTAGTTATCAGCTGGATATGATGTGAAGATTTCTGAGTGAGGATGACTGCGGTGCAGCTGAAACTAATACATGTAGTTTAAAAGAGTTTTTCATTCTCATTTCATTAGCCTAAACTGTGTCTAATCTGTTCCATTAATATTTTCATCTTTATTTATTGCCACCGGCGTTTAGTCCCGTCAGGTTCCGGCTGAATAAACTGGCCTGGATGTCTATGAAGATTCTCAGTCATCCAAGTCATAGTTATCCAATGAAGGTTAAAATCAAGGGCAACTGGACTTGGTTGAAGATACTGGAAGACGTTTCGTCCCTCATCCAAAGGACTTCTTCCTCAGGCCTGGAGCTTTTTAAAATGAATAACAGGCTGCAGGAGAATCCAGCTCTTTATCATTCATTAAGGGAACTCCAGTCTGGCAAATGATGAAGGAGCAACGCTGTATAAAATGTAATATTGTAAATGCTGTAGGAAGCGCATGTAGGAAGGGAGGCGCGGGCATTGCGACAGTGGTAGAGATAAGCGGGCACACACACGCCTGCTGCCGCTGCCAAAGTGGAATTGAATTGAACTTTCTGTCCGCGACGTGCAGCACAAAAAGAAGATGGATGAGAGACTGATCCTCGCCGTCTGTGACTTCCCTGAAATATATTAACAGGACATTAACAAGCGGGCGTTTACATGATTACATTTGTCAGATGTATGAATATATATAATATAATAATATAGCCTATCAACTAACGTTACTAATAGTTTTACTTTAAGCTAGGCTATGAAGGAATCCAGTAGGGCACAGAATCGCTTCCCGTGTGAAAAGACCCAAAGTCTTGCACTGAAAGTGCTCCTGTGTTTGAGCAGCACGTCATGGAGTGGGTGGGAGACATTGTCCAAGAGGACATGTAGTTTGGACAGCATCCTCTTCTCTGACACCAGCGACAGAGAGTCCAGCTCCACAACGTCACCGGCCTTGTAGATCAGTTTGTTGAGTAAAAAAGACGACGTATGGGTTTCAAACCAGAAACAAAACCGGCCGCATGGAACTGAGGGCAAAATGATCTTAGAAAAATGGAGACAGATCCTCAGGAATGTGTTTCAAGCGGGCAAACTGCTACCAGCTGTGTCTCAGCACCTTATGGGAATATCAGACATGAAGTGTTTCCATCTCCCATTTAGCGCGTTTTATGACAAAAACCACCTCGAGCGTAAAAAAAACCTTTAGTGAAATTAAAGAGGGTTTTTAGAGATTTTGTTGTTTTCATCAACCTTTTCTAAAGCAACACTTCAAACTGGATTAAACAGCTCAACCAGTTTTAAGTTTTTCTTTCTTTCTTCCAGGCCTACAGCAGTGGGGGGAACCTGAAGGTTTTGGTTCTATTGTTCTGAGGACAGGTCATGTGATAGCTATGAGCTAAGGCTGACAGATGGCTTTCTTTAGCAAAACCTGCAGTGTGTGAACTGTGATATTTTATATTTATTCAAATAATGGCTTATAAGCCATAATAAGCCTCATTCATTTTTTCCAGTTGCTCTAGCTTGGTTAGGTAACTGTGAGGATTTTTCAAACTAAAAGTCTATCAAGAACCACGCAAATTATGACGTGGAAGACTTTAAAATGAAACATTAGTGTAGGAAGTTACAAGTTTCATTATTAGTAAAAATGGAAGCAACTAGAAATGATTAGTAAATACAAACAGCATTTTTGTTAAGGAGGCTTCCCGTACAGACCGCAAGTTCTAGCTAGCTAGCGGTAGCGCGATAAAGATGTTGACAGCCCTCCGAAGGCCCTACCCTCACCACAACCATCAGAAATGTTAGTACTTAAACCTAAGTCACTGAATATATGCATGTTGACCGGCCTCACGGCCGATGTGCGCAGCTGAAGTTCTAGCTTCCCTTGTGTTGCTGCAACGTAGCAAACGGGGGCGTTTCATACGGACGCTGAAGGGAACCTTTAGCGTAAAATCCTTACGCTTTATCACGCTGTCTGAAAGCGTCAGTTATGTGCAGGTTAGAACACACAGTGCATCAGTTTGTTAGGTATGGGGCTGCTACAGGGTGCCCATGCTGACCAATGACCACTGCCAAAACAGCCTGCAATGGGCTCGTCAATCTGCAGTCTTCTTTTATCACGTTGATGCAAACAGTGGCGTTTCACTCGGATGGCCTCGGGTACTTTTAGAGTCAAATAATTACACTTTGTCATGCTGTCAAAGCGTCGGTAATGACGCACTGAGATGAGAACGCGTTGGTATGTCCTGTCATACCAGCCAGACCTGCTGTATTTGTATAATCATTGAAACCATGACCATGTCAGATGAAAAGTAGGCTGAAATCAAAACTGACTGGACATGTAACGGACATGGCGTCGTAGAGGATGAAAACAGAACTACAGAGGAGAATAAACATCCAAAGGGAAGGCCTGAAACTGCTCAATTTTGGCGACAGCAAAGCGTCTTCCCATAATTCCCTGTGATGCAGGGTGAACTAATTGGTCTGTTACTGAAGCAGGTTAGAGCCTCCAGAGTGTCCGAGTGTCCACACAGACGCCCCTGGGGTCCGGCCTTGTGTTGTGTTGCAGATGGAAATAGCTGCTGATGATGAAGGGGACGAAGAGAGGCGATCTGCCGGGACTCATTACTGTGAACTGATACAGTAAACATGAGTCCCCAGGGCCCACCCTCTGTCCACCATACACCACACCCAAACTAAGAGAGTTAAACATTTTATTCATTTAAATGTGCAATATCTATGACCTGCAGAGGAAATAAAGTTAGAACTTATTCAAAAACTTATTCGGCCATCTGCCTCGACCAGTTGGGGGTGAAGGAGAGAGAGAGAGAGAGAGAGAGAGAGAGAGGGATGGAAGGAGAGAGAGAGAGAGAGGGAGGCAGCCTACACAATATACACACACAGAGGTACAGACAGTAAAGGTGATGTTGCTATAGACTAAATGAAACATGGTACAGATATTTATAGTAGTGTTAATGATAATAATCGTAATGTTAATGATTATAATAACAATAATAACAATAAGACTAGTAACAATAGTCGTTGCAGTAGAGGGTGTCGAGCAGGAACACGGGGGCAGCAGGTGACCCGCAACCACAGATCCAGACTCCACAGCTCCAGAGCCAGAAAACCTGCAGGAAGTGATAGGAGGAGAGAGGAGAGGGACGAGAAAGCACAAGACTACCAGAAAGGGGAGAAGTTGTGTTAGTAACATGCAATAATGGGATGAGGTTGCATACAGAGGGAGAGAAAGTAGAGGAGAGAGGAGCTCAGTGCATCATGGGAAATCCCCCGGCAGTCTAGGCCTATAGCAGCATAACTAAGGGATGGTTCAGGACTCACCTGAGCCAGCCCTAACTATAA
>NW_025730075.1:0-2220 GCF_021292245.1 Micropterus dolomieu
AGTGGGATTTGGTGCTGGTTTTACGCGCCCTCACCAAAGCCCCTTTTGAGCCTTTGGAGATGACTGACCTGAAGTTCCTTTCGGCCAGGCTCGCCTTGCTTGTGGCTCTCACGTCAACCATGAGGGTCAGCGATCTGGCTACCCTCTCTGTGGCCCCTTCATGTCTCAGGATCCAGGGTGACGACAGCTTGGCTGTCCTGCACCCTAATCCTGCATTTATGCCTAACAGCATCACCAGCTCTTTTAGGTTGAGAGTGGTTATCCTCTCAGGCTTCTTTCCTCCCCCCCCATGGGTCTGAGGAATGAAGCTACATCCCACCTCCTCTGTCGCCTTGTTCATGAACTACAAGAAACAGTCCAAGGGGCTTCCCCTCTCAGCGCAGCGTCTGTCTCACTGTCAATGCAAGGCTATTTCACAGGCCTATGTGTCAGCCGGTGAATCTCCCCTGCATGGCATCAGGGCGCACTCCACGAGAGGTGTCTCTTCCTCTGGTGGAATGACAGTGGACGACATCTGCACAGCAGCCTGAGTGTGTGGTGCGCCTTCTCCCCACCGGACGGTGGGGGGAGCAGCCGCTGCTCATGCTGGCCCTGCTCAGTGTGCAGCTGGTACGGTCGCAGTGGGTGAGCTCATCCACACCTGCACAGCTGTGGGCCCCCCATCCTGTCCCCGGCATCGGTTTTCCTCCCCCATGTCGCGCCATCGGTGGTTGCGCGTACGCCACCATGAAGGCTGCAGGCTGCGAGGGACTGGGTGGCTTTTTATGTTGGCTCTAAGCAGGTGATTCTGTGCTTGGTGGTACCGTATGGGCCAGTGAGGCATTGACTCATCCTGCTTCGCCTCTAACCCAATAGCGATAACCTTAGAGGGTGAAGCCTATTTGAAGTAGAACGGTAGTTATGTATTGTAACTCCTGATACTATGAGTATAGGCGCAGCCCTCTAACTTGCGGGCCTCACTGGACGTGTGGTTCTCAGTGCTGAAGAAAACGCATTATGGGAGCTGATAGCT
Organism: Micropterus dolomieu; assembly: GCF_021292245.1. Taxonomy (NCBI): domain Eukaryota; kingdom Metazoa; phylum Chordata; class Actinopteri; order Centrarchiformes; family Centrarchidae; genus Micropterus; species Micropterus dolomieu. The sequence continues at coordinate 1,013 of NW_025730075.1, forward strand.
CATATTGGCTAATGATATCGGTTGGGCTCTAGGATTGTATATTACGTGGGTCATGTTAGTTACAGTGACTGAGAGGTGGAGAAGCTATGTACCTGCGTTTCTGTAAAAGGACAATAAATCTCTATTGAAAGTTACAAAGCAAACAGCGGCAGGTCCGAGGTAATGTAGAGTTAGCTATCCTGCCTTGCATCACTTGAGCGGACAGGGCTACATCCCGACCCGGTGTCTTCACATAAGAAGCAGAAAAGTGGCTGTTCCAAGCAACAGAGAAAAAAGGCGTGTGCTTCATTTCTAAGTGAGGTTAGAGCCAATTGACAAAAGGAAGTAAAAATTCGACTTGACATTCTGTTTTCAGAAAGATGATTTCATATTATGCGGGGCTCTTTTATATATTATTAGAGAGTGCTATAGGGCGTAAAACGTATGAATCAAAACAATGTATTTAAATAGCAGATGTGCAATTAAAATTGGTATCAAAAGAACAAATTTCTTCTCACAGTTGACATGGGGTGAAACAGGGCTGCAGTCTGAGCTCAACCCTCTTCATCATATATATTACATTTTCAGAACTGCTTCTTAAAGCACTGGGTAACCTTGTAGTGTTTTTGTATGTGCAAAGCTCCATGGTCAAGCTAGCAATAAAGAATATGCACATCGGTTAGACTTTCAAAATAAACACGTCGTTGTTTGGTTTAGGTACCAAAAGTAAGTCATGTTAAGGAAAAGATCATGGTTTGGGTTCAAATAAGTAAGTGAAGTGTCTTGTTTTTCAGACGTGGATGCAGGCCAAGTTATAAAACTTAAGTTAGTTACATACACTGACCGGCCACTTTATTAGGTACACCTGTTCAATTGCTCGTTAACACATATAGCTAATCAATCACGTGGCAGCAACTCAATGCATTTAGGTATGTAGACGTGGTCAAGACAACTTCCTGAAGTTCAAATCGAGCATCATAATGTGGAAAAAAGGTGATTTAAGTGACTTTGAACGTGGCATGGTTGTTGGTGCCACACGGGCTGGTCTGAGTTTTTCAGAAACTGCCGATAAACTTTGGATTTTCACACACAACCATCTGTAGGGTTTACAGAGAATGATGGTCTGAAGAAGAGGAAATATCCAGTTGTTGCAACGAAGGTATGCAGAATACCAACTTTGAAAGCACTACGCATCAAACCTTGAAGCAGATGGGTTACAGCAGCAGAAG
>NW_025730076.1:0-4772 GCF_021292245.1 Micropterus dolomieu
TGTTCTCTACTTGTTATAGTTACACAGTATTAGGGGTGTGGGCTGTATTAAAAGTATCCACTGTTCTCCCATGCTCTAACACACAGTAACGATGAAATGTGTGCTGTTCTCACATTCTTCCTCTGTATGTACACATAAACAACAAGGCAGGGAAATATAAAAGGAATTTATTTTATTGTTTGGGTACATTATTGTTCAGTGTACATGCTCACATCTGAAACAAACTTTACGTGCTTGATAACTCTCCCACCCCGCAGACATCTACACGTCAATACCGATTTATATTCATAGCGGCAAGTGCTATGTAGCTCCACATAGGGGACACAGGAAGTGACATATAGCACATTCATGCGGCGTCGGAACCGCGTAGGAAATTCACAGCCGCACCGGCAGAGCTCCAGAATGTGCGACTCGGCCGGCTCACGCGCGGACGCGCTTACAAGTGCGAGGGCCCGCCCAACGCTGCTTGCAGCTTTAATTTTCTTTGATTTTGTTTTTGTAACCCAGCTCACTTCTGTAGCTGCAAATTACAGATGTTCCTTAAACGTCTCATAGGCACGTTCTGGCCGCTAGCTAGGAGGCTGCGCACAATCCAGACGGGTGTGTGGCCGGAGTTAGTTGTTCAAAAAGAAAGTGAGGATTTAATATAAGTTATATAAACCAGAACAGAGTGAAGCTGGCATGTCGCCAGAGTGCGAGAAGACTACTAAGCTGAGAAATAGCTGTGGAGAGAGAGAATCTTTGGGAGAAACTCCGTCCGTTCCTTCCTAATTAATGGATTATCCTGGTGAGTTAACGACCCGGGGTTAGCAGTTAGCATTTAGGTTCTGTTACAAAATGTATTATTGTGTGTTATTTTAGCTTTAAAGGGTACGGTGGAAAAGAAAAACAACCCGTCAGGATAAAATGTGAGTGATGTGAAGAGAATCTAGTGGTACAAACTGTAGTTGTTTACCACTGTCTGTTCATAGAGGCCTATTAGCAACGACCACGTGCATGGCTGTTGTTGCAGCGCAGCAAGAGCACATTTAAAAAGAGTGAGTAAGAGTAGACTGTATGATGACTGCGTGCAGAGCACACTTTTTCATTTTTTTTTTCATAAAATACAGCAAGAAAGTGTCAGACACTGAATTAAAAATACTGGTTAGAGCCAGCAAGAAAAAAAATCTCAGACAGGCAGAGACGCAACGCGAGTCGCATTCTACCAAGCACCACGTCTGAACAAACCCCACGTTTACCAGAACTCTACTGGCTAATAAGTAAAAAACAAACCTGAAGCTGAAGAAACCCTAAACGTTAACGGAAAAGACCCGCGAACCTGAGTGACTGAGGGAGAGACAGAGAGAGAGCTGTTCTCTTCTCAGTGTTCTGTGTGTGAGCGAGCAGAGCGGACACAATAAATCTGTATGTGTGTAGGGGAGGGGCTGTGACTAGCCTATCACAGAACGCAAACACAGTCTGCTACCCAATGAGGATTTTTATTCAATCCGAGCACAGATATTGACTCGTATTACTCCTATAATATTCGTACTCGGCAAAAGAGTATACGGCTCAACTCTAACCGCATTTATTTCCCTGTCACGAGAATTTACCCCTTCCATATGAGACTGACTGATTGATTTAAGATAATGGAGTGATTATTAACTAACTGATCACTAGTGAACTTGTATAATTATTAAAACACTACCCAGAGGTCCGGAGACTCTGGTGAATTAAATCTCCGGTGGTGCCCCACGAAACGAGAGATTTATGAATGAATGGTCTCTGAATATTAAATTTCATAATATGTATTAATTTCATAAGTTAGTAAGTAGTAGACATGCTACAATAAACATGACAAACAAAAGCTGAAAATGATAATGTCAAAACATAATTTTCAGCAGATGGTAAAAGGTCCAACTAGAATCACTCGAATGAGTAAAACCATGATTGATTTGATAATGACAAATAGACCGGAAAGAATTACAAGGACGTCCAACTTAATAACGGGCCTCTCTGACCATAATATGACATTTATTGTCAGAAAACTAACAAACAGCGTCTACCAGTGTTTATGAATGGACGTAGGCCAAAACTAGGGAATGTAGTCATTCCCAAAAATCGAAAGCAACAATTTGATAACGAATTAAATAATATTGATTGGAGTGACGTTTTACAAACTACCGACGTAGATAATAGTTGTAATATTATGATGAAAACACTCACAGGACTTATTAAGAAATATACACAAATTGTTGAGTTTAACACGAAGAAGAGGCTCTTTACCCTGGCTGAATAATGATATTCTCCAGTTAATGAAAAAAAGAATCTTGCATTGAAAAATTCACTCTCCACTAAATCAATTAGGGACCTCTTAATTTTTAAGGGATTAAGAAATCGAGTTGTTAGGGAACTGCGCATGGCAAAAACTACATACTTTACACAACTGATAGCAGAATCTGAAGGGAATAGTACTTCTCTTTGGAAACATTTTAATAGTCTTACTAAACTTAAGCCCAGCCTACGAAAATGAATAACGGAGCTGGAAGTAAATGGAGTGATTAGCACTGACAGTACAGAAATCACAAATGAATTTAATAATTATTTCGTTCAATCAGTGGAGATTTGGAGATTGGAGAAAAATTTTGAAGCAGTAAAACTATCACAGGCAAATTTAACAGACTCTTTGCAGTCCTTTCACATTAAGAAAGTTGACCAAGAGAAAGTTGCTAAAATCATTAATTAATTAAATAATTCAAAGGCAAAGGACTGGTTTGGGTTGGATATTGCTTTTATTAAAACACACAGCTTCACTCTGATTAAACCAATAACACATCTGATAAACCTTTCCATTAGAGTTGGTAAATTTCCACAAACCTGGAAAACAGCGGTCATAACGGCAAGTAAGCAATTATAGACCAATCTCTATCCTACCAGTTCTCTCAAAGATTCTGGAAAAATTTGTTGCAGAACTGGTTGACAACCTTGAAAATAATTTACTTATTTATCCTAAACAATTTGGATTTAGACCGGGGTATTCAACTGCCAACTGCTACCTCACTGAAAACATCAAGTCCTCATTGGATAAGGGTGATGTAGTCGGAGCAGATCTTAAACAGGCCTTAATACTGTGAACCATGAAGTGCTTTTGGACAAACTAAGTACTTTTAACTTTTCCGAGCAAGCACCTGGCTGGTTTGCATCCTATCTCGAATCAAGAGAGCAGTGTGTAAAAATCAATGCAGAATATTCAACCCCCCGACAATCTACATGGGAATTCCACAAGGCTCGATTTTGGGGCCTCTGCTCTTCAGCCTATACATAAACGACTTACCATCATGCTTTAAAAAAGCTGGATGTCAGATGTATGTTGATGACACAATTATCTATGTATCAGCCAAAACCCCCTGTGTAGCAGCAGACATATTAACAAGCGGAATGGAGGGAGTCTCTCTATGGCTTAAAAACAATCACTTAACTCTGACAGTCTTTTTCAGATTCAATGTGTTTTTCCATGGGAAGGAAAGCAAAAGAAAAGCTTATAATTAGAATAAATCAAGAGGAAATAGAGGAAGTCAATGATTTTAAATTTCTAGGTGTCATTTGGACCCCGAACTTAAATTTGATAAACATGTTAAAAAACTATGCAAAACTGTAAAGACTAATTTGAACTGTTTTAGAATGATTTGATAATATTTACCCCTCAAGACAGCTCATCTTTTTTTGCATGCTATGCTATTCTCCCATCTTTCTTATTGTGTTAGGGTTAGTATGTATGGAGCCAGGCTTCACAGTCAACTCTTAAACCCATTATATCACTATATAAACAAGCACTGAAAATAATGGATCAAAAACAAATGAAATGGCATCATTGTATAAGACTGAAAAAATATAATTTGCTTAGTTATGATTGTTTTAATAAGTTTTCTTTTATCAACTTGATTTTTTAAATGTGTGAATAATCTTGCTCCAGCTGTACTTAAAAACAAATACTAATAGAATCGCCACTAGGGGATCAGCAAATTTCAACTGCAAGGTGGCACAGCGCAAAACCACTTTCGATCAGTCGTCGTCCTCTGTAAAAGGGATCCATTGTAGGAATTCCCTGCCAACAGAAATAAAAACACAAAGGAATCTGAAAACATTTAATGAAAAGGTGAAACACTGGCTGAAACAAAACCAAATCTGTGATCACTGATCATTTCATTTACTCTGCAGAGACTAAAGAGGCTTTTAATGCGCCGTTAATGGAAAGTGAAGGTTTTTCGACCAGCGCTTTTCTGTGTAACTGCACACAGCCTGGATGAGCTCATTTCTGTTAATGAAGCAAAATGCAGATTACAGACTGCTGAAGTTCTGAAGGTATGAATGGAAAATGTAGAGAAATTAAAAGTACATTAGATGAACCCACCCCTGCTGCAGACATCATCACTGCTGCCTTCAGCTAGAAGGAACAGCAGCACAAAGAAAAGTCTGTAATATTGAGGCACTTTGCTGCTCCGGCCTCCAGCAACTTCTTTTCTTCTCCCTCAACATTTCTACAGGCTACATTCTGTCCACGACTGATGTGGACTGTGAGTGATTGACTGGTCTCTTAGTAAACCGCCTCCTATATGAGCCAGCTCCGAAATCACCTGAGCCAGGAAGGCAATGCAGATAAAACTTTACATTAGGAAAGAGGGGGGGGCAAACATCGATTTTGAAATGAAACATGTATGATGGCTCCTACATGTATCAGGTGATCAACCTCACCACAAATCCACACAGGTTAATTTCAGCGCCTCTGATAAAGG
>NW_025730077.1:0-2911 GCF_021292245.1 Micropterus dolomieu
GAGAGGAGCCTAGTAGGCCTATTTATTTTCATTCATTACACAATATGAATAAGCTATGCAGACAGTTGTAAAGAAAGAACATCTTTTTCTTCTGTTCTCTACTTGTTATAGTTACACAGTATTAGGGGTGTGGGCTGTATTAAAAGTATCCACTGTTCTCCCATGCTCTAACACACAGTAACGATGAAATGTGTGCTGTTCTCACATTCTTCCTCTGTATGTACACATAAACAACAAGGCAGGGAAATATAAAAGGAATTTATTTTATTGTTTGGGTACATTATTGTTCAGTGTACATGCTCACATCTGAAACAAACTTTACGTGCTTGATAACTCTCCCACCCCGCAGACATCTAAATGTAAATGCTCCGTACTTGTATAGCCTTTCTAGTCTTTTCGACCACTCAAAGTGCTTTTACACTACATCTGCATTCACCAGTCACACACACATTCATACACTGAGCCTGAGTGCTCAAACGGAAACTAACATTCACACTCACTCATACACTGGCGGAATAGCCGCCAGGGGCAATTCGGGGTTCAGTATCTTGCCCACTTCGACATGCAACCAGGGGGAGCCAGGGATTGAACCGCCGACCTTTCGATTAACTACCTCCTGAGCCACAGCCGCACCAATACCGATTTATATTCTTAGCGGCAAGTGCTATGTAGCTCCACATAGGGGACACAGGAAGTGACATATAACACCTTCATGCGGCGTCATAACCGCGTAGCAAATTCACAGCCGCGCCGGCAGAGCTCAAGAATATGCAACTCGGCCAGCTCACACGCGGACGCGCTTACAAGTGCGAGGGCCCGCCCAACGCTGCTTGCAGCTTTAATTACAATTGCTTCTATATTTATGTATATTGTCTGCTACGTAGCAGAAGGGAGTTACAGACTCAATTTCACTCTATAACCTGTTATAAAAAACAAACAAAATAAATCTACGTACCTACCTATATAAGGTGACTAATATGAGATTGATGTGGTTTACCTTGGAGGAGTATGTTCTGTCTCTCAGTGACAGGTGAATGAGTGCTGACGTACAATTCAATTGTTTAACAGTGAGGAAACATTGTGGAGCACAATGTAGAGAATAATATATCCTCAGTAAAAACGTAGGAACATAAGACTAATGCATGCACCTTCATCACTGACTCTCTCCCTCTATCAGTCCCTCATATCTGCCTGTGCCACTGGCCTGCAGGCAGTCAGAGCTGTGCAGAGCACCACTGGGGGCTGCATACACATCACCTCCTCAGGCACAGTAATTATTTGGCTCTTTTATTGTTGAATGTGCTGCTGACGGTTGGCCTGAGGGGAGTCAAATATCCTTTTTTACCACAAAGTTTCTTGGAGGAAAGTCAACAGCTGCTAGCTGCTCTGAACACCGGTTTCCAAAATTACCTAGGGTGCTGGAAATAAGGACACAGGCATTTAGAAACTGTCAAACTCAAAGTTAGCTGCAAGTTTATATTGGTTTTATTACATTTCTGCATTAAAAGCTTGAAATCTTCACATTTGTTCACAGTTGTTACTGGTTGCAGTTAATCAGGAGATTTCATTTAAAGTAACATTTTCACTCCTAATTTTAACTGCTAATAATACGTTGGCACTCATACCTGCTGTATCTAGTAGTGGCCTCTCAAATACGACCAAAATCTTGAGCATGTCACCCCAGTATTGTCTAATGCAACTACTTTAATGTTGCTGCTGAGTCTTTATCAGTTTGCTGAAGACATTGGAAAACCATAGTTCAAGGAAACCACTTATCCAGAGCATTCATGCAACATGCACACAATAAAATTAAATGATAGTAAACCCCCAAACATCACTAACACACCTTTGTTTTTCAACCCTATTACCAGACAAAAATGTTAATTGGAAAAATGCAAAATTCTAAATCATGTTCAACAGTTTTTTTAACAGCTGTCTATGACAACTATGGTATGGTTAAATTGTTATGTGGCTATGGCAAATACTATATGGTTAAGGTTAGGCAACTAAAACACAAATTCTTGTGTTATGTATTTTGTTATTTAGTTTGGGGGAATTGTTTCTCCAAGGATAGCTTCCATTATGAATTAGGCTATGATTGGGTGAAGATTCAACATGGATCAGAGGATGATGATTTCAATCTGTGTAACTAGTATAGGAAGTACTGTGGATGAAAGTGAGAGAAATGATATGAACCATCCAACAATATTAAAACAAGCTCACTACAGCTTATGGCTTTTTAGGGCCCGAGCACGACCGTGCGAGGTCCCTATTGAATTTGCTAAGATTAATTAGGGCCCGAGCACGACCGTGCGAGGTCCCTATTGAATTAGCTCGGATTATTAGGGCCCGAGCACGACCGTGTGAGGTCCCTATTGAATTTGCTAAGATTATATTTAGGGCCCGAGCACGACCATGTGAGGTCCCTATTGAATTTGCTAAGATTATTAGGGCCCGAGCACGACCGTGCGAGGTCCCTATTGAATTTGCTCGGATTATTATTAGGGCCCAAGCACGACTGTGCGAGGTCCCTATTGAATTTGCTCGGAATATTTTTTTTTTTAGGGCCCGAACACGACCGTGTGAGGTCCCTATTGAATTTGCTCGGATTATTAGGGCCCGAGCACGACCGTGCGAGGTCCCTATTGAATCTGCTCGGATTATTATTAGGGCCCGAGCACGACCGTGTGAGGTCCCTATTGAATTTGCTCGGATTATATATTTTTTTTTTTCTGCAAAGTAGGCCCAAATGACATGGCCTAAACATACTCGAAAACTCACCAAAATTTGCAAACATGTCAGAACCGGTGAAAAATTTCGTATTCTACAAGTTTCGCACATGGGCGTTGCAAAATGACTCGCTAGCGCCACCTAGAAAATTGGAAAAAATTAGCCCCTCGTTCACGTTCAA
>NW_025730078.1:0-3804 GCF_021292245.1 Micropterus dolomieu
CATAATGTTTTCAGCTCAAACTGTCTTGTTAGAACAATATACTGAAACATTACAATAATTATGATCACAGTGATGAAGTTAACTTTACTCTTGTTGTCTTTCTCTCACAATATCTCCATCTTCACCAGTGACTGAACATCAGGACGCTGATAAGGTGACGTTAACCTGCTCTGTGTTGACACATGGATGGTGTAGACACACAGTGAAGTTTCTGTATGAGAGTAAAGATGTGGACAAAGATAACAAAGACATGAAGACATCACAGTCTGTCTGCTACGCCGCTGTGTCTTTCCTGGATTCTCATTTTAGTTACAAATCAAAGTCTAACTTGAAGTGTGAAGTGACAGATGGTTACTCTGGAAACGTGCAGCTGTTCACCTTCAGCCCTCAGTCCTCAGAGGAGAAAACAGGTGAGAATATGCTGAGCTGTTCAAGATGACTAAAACCACCAAAACATTTGTTTATCTGGTCACTGTTTAAGATGACATGATTCTTTCTCATTTAGTGACAGCAGATGGTAAACATGAGGAATTTTCTAACCTATACGATTAAATGACTTATTAATGATTAAAATGGAAAGATGTATGAGGCTTGCAGTTGCTGAATAGACATGTGATAGGGAAATAACCCGAGAGGAAGAAGCTTTGAATGAACATTCCAGGAGAGGAACAACAAGAGAGGGAAAGCACCTTAACAATCTCACAGCTCTGACCTAAACTCTAGTAAATTATGGACAGACTAACATAAGAAGTTTAGGAGAGGAAAGGTTAAGGATAAAACACAATACATAATAATAATAGTAAAAGAACATGCATAAAAGATTAAATGTAAGAGGACACAATTTTCTGCCATAACAGAGATCAGGAGGCAGGACAGAGAAATGGGTGGGGGAGGGCTGCAGATGGTGAGAGCGAGGAAGAGGAGATAGGACATGTGGGTATTTATGGAAATGCTGGCAATGACATGACTGATGTGTTGTCCCGCACCTGAAACTCTGCTAATTAGCTCCACTTCACTAGCAAAGACCATCTAATCAATATGATTAAATGATTTATTGATGATCGAAACCGAAAGATGTGCGAGCCTTGCTGAATAGATATTCGAAAGCGTTGTGGGGAAGATGCGATAGGGAAATCCGCCATAGCACCCAGGCACGACAGACCCCCAAAAAGCTTCTAGTAATTTGAGAGAACGTTGGATAATGTGACACCCTTGAGATCTGAACAAATGTGATGATGGGATGCTCGGGAGTACCAGCAGTGCATTTATGTATCAGGTGCTCAATGTAGTCTTGAGACGGCTCTTGACACTGAAGACCTCTAAGTAGTAAGGTTATCTGATAATAGTTAGAGGCTGGACACACCAGTTAGAAGTTTGGAAAAGAGGCTAGTGCAGCTGAGATAAAGTGCGTTTTATGGTCATCATGAATTGGGCGTAGCTGATGAAACAAGATGTGGTGACAAAATCAAAACTTAGGAATGTTACGATGTAGTAGTTGTGATGGTGGCTGAAGCTCTTCAAGCTTACCTGTAAAGCGAGAGAGAGCTATGCTGTTGATGGTAAAGTTTCGGGGACCATTCTGCTGCCAATCATCTTTCCCTATAGAACCACCAAAAAAACCTGCAGAATGAGTGGCAGCAGTGTACAACTGGTATTGTGGGGTGACACAGTTGTTCGTGGCTTGCTGGGAGTGGACTGCTGGGAGTGCTGGCATCGCGGTTCCTGGAGCTCTTGCTAGAGCAAACTCCCGCAGTTACTAAACCATGCTAGGCAGCTAGAATTGTCAGCGTTTGGTGTGCCAATGGTGTCCTATGAGGAAGTACTGCCGTGTCCTAATGACAGGCGTGTGATGACGTGTATTAGAAGTGAGAATGCTAACTGATGACTGGAAGTGAACAGAGGGAAAGCCCCTTCTCGTTTGAAAAGACTATTTGTGCCAAACGACCTCAACCTTTTGATGCACTCAGATTAGCAATGACTAGGAGTAAGCACCGGAGGGCTCTGGCATCCCGGTCGCTCAAATGACTATACCAAAGGGGTTAGCATGTATGCTGCTAGCATCAGTTATATCGGAACTGGAGAGTATTCTTTATTACAATATGAGGAAAGAACAACACAAAGTGTCCGTTCCTTCATATCTGTTTCCGATGATTACTTCAGATGGTTCTGTGTAATGGACAGTGGGCAGCGGGTAGCAGGCATCCCGGAACTGGTTGCTGGGGTGCTGGCATCCCGGTGTCTAAGCACCTACTGAAGCCAGCTGCTGTAGTTGCTAGAAGTCAATCGAAACAACTTTAACTTTGGTTCAAAACGTCTGATCAAAATCAATGTTAGCTCGATGTTCGCTTGAAAACGACTGTTAGGTAGAACCAACTTTAACTTGAACTAACTTTTGATTAGAATGTCCATTAGCTCGAAACGACTATTCGCACAAAACGACTGTGAGCTCGAAATGATGTGAACCCGATGTTAGCTCAAACGAACATTAGCCGGATGTTAGCTCAAAACGACTATTGGTCGGATGTTGGCACGAAACGACTTTGAGCCAGGTTTTAGCTCGAAATGACTGAGTTGTTTAGCTCGAAACAACTGTTAGCCGGATGTTAGCTCGAAACGACTGTGAGCTTTAAACGACTGGTGCCAAAAGCCCCTACTGAAGCCTGCTACTAAGGTTGTTGGTAGGGTTCAGTGGGGGGCACTAGCATCTCTGTGCCAAAATCCCCTACTGCAGCCAGCTGCTGTGTTTGCTAGAAGTGTATGGCTGAGGCGCTGGCATCCCGGTGCTCGGAGCGCCGGCTGAAGTTGGTTGCTGTAGTTGGTTGATGGCGGGCAGCCGGGGGCGCTGGCATCCCCGTGCCCCGGCTGAAGTCGGTTGCTGAAATCAGCTGCTCCGGTTCATAGAGGGGTATAACTGGGGTGATGGCATCTTGGTCCCGGGAGCCCCTATTGGGACTGGCTGCTGTAGTTGTTGGAAGTGTGCAGCGGGGGCAGTGGCATCCCAGCGCCTTGCCCCTGAGATCGGCTGCTGTGGTTGCTAGAGGTATACGACTGCTCTTTTTGTTGGAAGTTGGCAGTGAGGGACGCTTACATCTCGGTGCCGAATCCCCCACTGATAGTTGTATCAACATATGTTTTTAGTCAACAACTGACAATCAAATCAAATAATCATATATATAATTTATTTCGGGTGCAGAATATGAGAGCGAAGAAGAGGAGATAGGACGCGTGGGTATTTATGGAAATGCTGGCAATGACGTGATTGATGTGTGGTCCTGCTCCTGAAACTCTTCTAATTAAGTTAACTCCATTAAGAATTGTGAATGTAATTTATACAGAAATACTGTAGATTTGTTTATAATGTAGATGTATGTTGACTGTGGCAGTTTTGAATGTTTTGGTGATGTGGGCAAACTCTCTAAATGTTCTGTAATGTGTGGCGGGCTCGGAGAATGGGAAAATAAACAAAAAATAAAGTCATTAAATGTATAACTGCAGTGTTTAATAGTGTTGAAGTAGATTCTTTCCAAAAGATTTTTGATCAATGCAACAATAAAATCCAAAAGCTGAGGCTGATGAAAATGCCATTAGCTTATCAGGTGTTTGTTCATAAACTAAAATATTAGACAAATTCAAATTCTGACCTGATGATGGCGCTAGATGAAGATTCGCCCTCTGCTCCTCATGTGAGAATGAAGTAGAGATTGTTATATAGAATATCTCTATTAGTTAATTGGTTTGTGTTTTGTTTTAATTTCTTTTCCAACAAAATGTTTTCAGAATCGTTCTACTTGGTGAGGTTCATCG
>NW_025730078.1:3835-4195 GCF_021292245.1 Micropterus dolomieu
CTGTGGGTTTAGCAGCACTCATAATAATTGTTGTGGCAGTCAACATCTGGACAAGAACTAAAGGTGAGAACATTCACAGATGAAACTCAGAAACAGGACGTTTTGATAAAGCTGGATTTTCACTGTGGAAACTAAAGTCGACTCTTTCTTTTTTCTTTTCAGGGACAAAAACACAGATGGATGAAAACACAGTGAGTTTATAATGTTTTTACAGTTGGTACTTTACACAGCAAACCAGTGTTTGTGACATCTGCTCTTCATTCTGAAGTGTAGATATAGATAGAAGAAGACAAACAGAAACAGGACTCACTGAGTTGTACTGAAGTGGTCAAGAGGAACATTTTGGATTTGGGGTACCAC
>NW_025730078.1:4215-4730 GCF_021292245.1 Micropterus dolomieu
TGAGAGGAACATGTGACAGTTTGGGGTAGCCTACTCATTTAATATACTATGTATTTATTTTCTTTTACTTTAATTAGTTAATTTCCTTGGTTACAACAAAAACAGTTCCCCTCTCTGTAACAGTAGCTGATGGTGCGTTCAGGTGCTGTCAGGTTATTTCTTATCATTGAGTTGTACTGAAGTGGTCAAGAGGAACATTTTGGATTTGGGGTACCACATAAACACTCCCTCTCTGGTCAATCAGCTGGAGGAACATGTGACAGTTTGGTACTTTTATTTAACTAATTACTTAATTTCCTTCTGCATGTCCTTTGTTACCACAAAAACACTTCCTCTCTCAGTGGCAAAAATATGTAACAGTAACTGATGGTGCGTTCAGGTGCTGTCAGGTTATTTCTTAACTCCTTGTGTTAAATGTGGGTCAGTGATGTGAAAGTTGTCAGTTAAAGTGTGTCAGAGTGAGGGTTTGTTTGTGTTTCACAGGTGAATAATTGTGAAGATGATGGTGTGGTGAA
>NW_025730079.1:0-5704 GCF_021292245.1 Micropterus dolomieu
TCCAGTAGATCTCTGCACTCAAATGATCAATTGCTTCTCATGGTTCCGCGATCCCGTTTAAAATGTAACGGTGATCGGGCTTTTTCTGCTGTGCTGCTCCTAGGCTCTGGAATGACCTTCCTCTGTCTGTAAAAACTTGTCCTTCATTGAGTATTTTCAGAGTGCGCCTAAAACGTATTTGTTTTCTTTAGCATTTGATAATGCTCTGTAACTTGTGTATATGTTTGCTGTGTTTTTTGTCTCTGTTTTTATTTTCTCTTTTATACCTTCTGTACAGCACTCTGGTTCCACTTGTGGTGTTAAAAGTGCTCTATAAATAAAGTTGAGTTGAGTTGAGTTGAGTAAAGCAAAGTTTGTTTATACTAGCCTACAGTAATCTAGGGCATGGACAGCCGGCTAAAGGTAGCATGGATCTACTGCTGTTTGATTCATAATGTTCAATTTAGATTGATTCTCGTTTTACTGATACTCAGTTAGACAGCTTCTCCACCTCGCTGTAACTTACCTGACCCACATAATATACAATAATGCAACGCTGCAGGACAATAACACAGTGGAAGACCCATTCACTACAGTACCGTAACTTACTGCGGTCTAACTGTTATAAAGTGTAGCAACAATCTCATTGTAATTTTAAGTCTAGCTCACTAACCATTTTATTATCATCCAATACATTTAGCTGCGCTCACATTGCTGACCCTCCAGTGAAAGATACACAATTAACATTAGTCTACTGAAAAGCAGACAGGTGAGCTAACACCAATGTATCTAAATGCAGTCAATGTAACATAATCAAGTAACAAACATGGATTAATTCAACCTCAAGCTGAATTATCACTGTCATGTGTACCACCATATTATTGTAATGTTGCAGTGGGAGTTTACCATCGTTTTCAGCATGTTTTTGTGTGAGTCTGTTTATAGCCACTGTCACATTTGTACTGCCCTCCATTGAGTAAAGGTTGACTGTTCAGCAGATTAGTGTACTGCAGTGCCTCCTGCTGGTTAGTCAGAAGCAGTAGTGGTGGAACAGGGGATTTCTACAAGGCCAAGGAAGCCAGGTGAACAGTGGAGTGCTGTTGCCTTCTGCTGCTGTAATTTTTATTTGTGAACTGTTGCCTTGGATACTATTTGTCCATAAGTATTTTATTACCATTTTTTTGAGCCTAAGCAAAGTGCTGATGCCCAGTCACTTCAGTACATTCCCAGGCATCAAAACGGTCAAGTCGAGCTTCTTCTAGTTCCTCAGCTATTAAAACTCGGGCTAAGGCAGAGATTGCCCGTGCTCAACTAGCTTATGCAGACAAAGAAGCCAGCATCATAAAGCAGAAAGCCGACCTTGAAGCAAATCTTCATATCTTACAAAGTCAGAAAGCTGCTGCTGCTCCAACAGCTGAAGATGCTGCCTATGAAGAGGTTCATAAATCTAGTAAGAGTGAACTTAGCCAAGAATTGTTAGCGGTACCTTGCTTTTCAGCCCAGTGCAATGCTGCATATGTTCAGCATCACTCAAAAGCATACCTTCCCATTCAAGGTTGATCCACTAGGCTGCCACAAGGCGGCACATGAGCAGCGTGAAATGACCATGAAGGAAGTAGCTCCTCATCATGATGAGAAAAACAGATATGTTGATAAAGGGAAGGCTAATATCAAGAAAGAACAACAAAAGGAGGAATTTGACAATAAAAAGTGTTCCTCTGGACCAGCAGGACAGTCATTTCATCCTCCAAGGGAGCTTTCTTTTGGGCCTCAAGGTGTTCAAGACATAACAAAATATCTAATTTGACGTGAAATGTTGAGTGCAGGTCTCTTAAAATTTGAGAATTACTGGCCATGGAAAGCATTACTCCAAAGTGCTACCAAAGGCCTCAACCTTTCAGCCAGAGAAGAAGTAGATTTAATGACAAAATGGCTTGGTGTGGAGTCCGCAGTTCAGGCAAAGAGAATTCGCTCCATGCATGTGTTCAACCCCACAGCAGCGCTCAAATTAGTCTGGAAAAGACTGGAAGAATGTTATGGGGCACCAGAATGTAGTTGAACATGCACTGCTGAAAAAGGTGGAGGATTTCCTAAACTCACCAACAAAGATAATGCCAAGTTACTTAGAGAGTTGGGTGACATTCTTCAGGAGATAGAGTGTGCAAAAGAGTGTGAATATCTTCCAGGCTTGTCATATTTGGTAACGCGTGGAGTGAATCCGATTGTGGAGAAGCTAACTCACAGCTTGCAGGAGAAATGGATTGCATGGGATCCAAATATAAAGAGGATTATGGAGTTGCATTTCCCCCTTTCAGTTTTTTTTAAAGCTTTGTAAGACAACAAGCAAGAGTAGGAAATGACCCCTGCAGCCAAAGCCCTAAAACGGAGAAATACACAGGAAGTAGAAACGTAGTAGTATAGTATATGTAAACAAAACAGATGTTCCACAATAGTCTTTAACTATTCAGTGTAACACGGCTGTCAAGGAACTGGAAAGTCCTGAAAAGCAATGCTCCATACATAAAAAAACCCATTCTCTCAGAAACTGTAAGGGCTTCAGAGCTAAACATATTGAAGAGAGGAAGTTATTCCTAAAGGAGAAGGGCATTTGTTTCAGGTGTTGTGGGCCCATGCAACATGTGGCAAAAGGCCACTGAGTGTGATAGCGAAAAACACATGCACTACATCCTGGTTCTCCTTCCAGTACAGCAGAGAGCCGAGAAGTCGAAAAAGATGATGGCGGGGAAGTGAGTGAAACTGCTTTCACACCAGTAACATCCAAATGCGCAGAGATTTGTGGTGATGAAGATAGTCAACATCCATGCTCCAAAAGGAGTCCTGTGTTAGTAATTCAATTCAACCTCATCAGACCCATACACACTGAAAACCTGCTCACGGATAACCAAAACTGCTGGCAGAAGAGCTACAAACTTCATGACTGAATCTGTGGATGGTAAAATACAACTCCCCTTACCACATTTAATTGAATGTGACATGATTCCTGAGCTTCTGTGGATCCAGACGCTTCAATCCTCATACTCTTAGGTAGAGACAAACTGCGCGTACACAAATTGAGGGAGCAAATCAATGGACCCCACAGTGCTCCTTATGAGCAACACCTGGACCTGGGATGGGTCATCGTGGGTTAAGTCTGCCTAAGGAAAACTCATAAGCCATACAGTGTTAATGTCTTAAAAACACATGTACTCAGTAACAGTCGAACATCCTTTCCTTCGTCCATGCGCAAACAAAATCCTGGTAAAGGAGACACTCAACCACATGCCAGCATTTTGTGCCCAGGAGGAGTGCCTTGATGGGAGTGGAGACAGGCTAGGAACTGCAATTTATTTAAAGTTTTCACATTTTACCAAAGTTAGACACAAGTCGTACACAAAGGCAATTACAAAGAAGCATTGTACAAAATACCCCCCCTCACACATACCCACACAAATTAAAAATGAAACAAACAACAACAACAACAACAAAAAAGACAATAGTATAGACAAAGTATAAGTAGGGAACCACAATGTGTAAATAAACAATATACAATATCCAAAATAAAAAGGGAAAAACCCAAACAAAAACAAACAAAAAAACAACTCTACTCAAAAACGACAACTGTGGGCTACACCTAACAAATATTAGTACAACAATTATGATGCGTAAACACTGTACACAAAGATGAAGGGCGGTGTGTGTACTATGAGGATGTGTCAAGGCCCAGAGCAGAGACATGCTGCAGGAATGGTTGCCATATCTTATCAAACTTGTCGCCAGAATCGCTCAGAGAGCATTGGATTTTCTCCAGTTTCATAAATGAAAGCGCATCTTTTATCCATCTGAGATGAGTGGGGGGATGATGGCTCTTCCACATCATCAAAATAATACGCCTAGCCAGCAACATCAAGAACGCCACAAAGTTAGCAAAATAGGCTGGAAGAGAAAGACCCTGTGACAAAACTCCAAAGAGGGCAGTCACAGGAGATGGCTGAACATTGACAGATGTGGAACTGCAGTTTTTGACAAGACCAGGGAAGATGACAAACCAGCTCTTTCAATGGATGATCGCATCTTTCTGGACATCCTGAATAGAGAAGTTTATGAAGACGAAGGCAACAGCTGGGTGGCACCATTACCATTCCAGTACCCCAGACAGTCCCTTCAAAGTAACCGAGAGAAAGCTATAGCATTGAACAGAAAACCTGACATGAAGAGGCAGTACAATGACTTTAAGCAGAAAATGCTTGAAAATGATCATGCCGAGCCTGCTGTTCCACTGGAGAAACAAAGAACACTGGTACATCATGTAAGTACTTATCATCATAGTGTATACCATCCCCAAAAACCTGATCAGTTGAGAGTGGTGTTTGACTCAAGTGCTGAATACAAAGGAGTGTCCTTGAACAAGGTGCTGCTTAGTGGCCCTGATTTAAACACCCTTTAGGGGTTCGCCTACATTTCAGGAAAGAAGCCATAGCGTTCACAGCTGATGTGCAGCAAATGTTTTATTGTTTTTTGGTACAAGAGGATCACAGGGACTACCTCAGATTCCATTGGTATGAAGACAATGATCTCAACAAATATGTCGTGGACTACAGAATGAAAGTTCATATGTTTGGAAATAGTCCCTCACCAGCAGCGGCTATTTATTGCATGACACGTGCTGCAGCTGACGGTGAGAAAGAACATGACGCTGATGCAAAGCAGTTTGTTGTAAGACATTTTTATGTTGATGATGGCCTTGCATCTTCACCCACCCATGAGGAAGCTATTGAAATCTTGGCAAGAGTACAAAAGATGCTGGTGGAGATCTCCAACATCTTTAGATAGCAAGATTCTATGTCTTCTCACAGTCCACCGCCCAAAGAAGAGAGCTGTGCATATTTTTAGATGCATCCACATTCGGAGTTGGAGCTGTAGCCTACTTAAGAGCTATCAACAGTGAAGGACAGAGCTACAGTGCATTCATCACGGGCAAATCAAAACTCGCTCCACGGCCTGCACAGACTGTCCCAAGACTAGGGTTACGTGCAGCTGTTCTTTCTGTGGAACTGTATAAACTAGTGAGAGATGATCGACATTGATGTGGATGCTATCAAATTCTATACTGACAGTAAGATACTCCTTGGTTACATACACAACACTTCCAGGAGGTTTTACACATACAGTGGGTACGGAAAGTATTCAGACCCCTTTAAATTTTTCACTCTTTGTTTCATTGCAGCCATTTTCCAAAAATCAAAAAAGTTCATTTTATTTCTCAGTAATGTACACTCAGCACCCCATCTTGACAGAAAAAAACAGAAATGTAGAAATTTTTGCAAATTTATTAAAAAAGAAAAACTGAAATATCACATGGTCATAAGTATTCAGACCCTTTGCTCAGTATTTAGTAGAAGCACCCTTTTGATCTAATACAGCCATGAGTCGTTTTGGGAAAGATGCAACAAGTTTTTCACATCTGGATTTGGGTATCCTCTGCCATTCCTCCTTGCAGATCCTCTCCAGTTCTGTGAGGTTGGATGGTAAACATTGGTGGACAGCCATTTTCAGGTCTCTCCAGAGACGCTCAATTGGGTTTAAGTCAGGGCTCTGGCTGGGCCATTCAAGAACAGCCACGGAGTTGTTGTGAAGCCACTCCTTCGTTATTTTAGCGGTGTGCTTAGGGTCATTGTCTTGTTGGAAGGTAAACCTTCGGCCCAGTCTGAGGTCCAGAGCACTCTGG
>NW_025730080.1:0-3320 GCF_021292245.1 Micropterus dolomieu
TTCACATCAACACCCAAGTCGGAATTACGACTGGGAAGCAGGTTTTTTGGAAAGTTTAGATTAGTGCCTGGAAACCAAAACAAACATTCAAGGTGATTAAACCCATATTTAATGGATATAGTGTTACATTGTCAGTGCACAGTAGTATTAACCCTCCAAAGACCAGCTCTCTAAGTACACATCGGTCTTGAGTTGCCCGACGATGTGAATGCTTACAAGTCGGAAACATAAGAATCTTTCCACCTCTACCATCTATCCAATATGATGTAAACATGACACCTGAGCATGTATCCACTGCGACAACCTTCACTATCTGTGATCAAACTGTCCCCTCCTTTCCTCCTCGTCCTAGCAAACCACAAACCCCATCGTAGCCAAACCAGGAAGATTCGGACCTCAAGTGGACCACAGAAACAATTACAGTTTGACCAAAACCGGATGACAAGTTAACCTCACAGGAAAAACTTTACTACAGAGGGAGTACAAACTGACCTCATAACGAAGGACTACAACTTCACCACAGTAGGACTACAATTACCACATCACTGTTATCTGTCTCTTCTGTCTACCTCCTCCTCAAGAACTTAAAAGGCACCTTGATTGATTTTTACTGGGCTGTTCATGTTGGTACGACATGATCTGCTTCTCAACTCTCTAGATGGTCCAGAGCCGATCGGCCTCTAATGGAATACTCCACTACCACGCTTACTAATTTACTCCTTTGCCTGAAGGAGCCGTTAAATGTCTGAATTTTGTTTTTTTCGTCTGGATTTCAATGGAAAGTTCTCAGGGCGCCGTCATACTTCCAGTTTGTTTTATATGATCTAAAGCAGACTGGCAAAACTAACTTTGTTGTATTTTTGTATTTGCGTAAAAGGTGGCAGTGGAAGGTGTGTAATTTTTTGTCTGTACAAAGAATGGTGTTTTATTAAAAAAAAAAACACACATTTTCACATTGAATATTTGCTCTAAATTGGCATATCTAGTCCCAAACATTCAGATTTCTAAAGTCTGTATTGGTCAAACCCTCAGTAGGACCTCAAAGAGAGTTCAGAACCAGTTTCTCTGTTCTTGTATCAATGCAGATTGTACCACGTGGTTACCAACAGGAAACCGAGCAGGAGAATCCCCCTGCAGTTTAAAGGCAGCGTGGGGATTCACAGGGAACCTTTGGATCTTCTGGAAAGCTCACACGTTCTGAGCTGAACCCCGGGAACCAAACTGAACTGAAAGAGATCAGAACATTCCACACGACAAACACGTCATTTCCAACACGTCTGTGGGTCTACTTTTGTGACAACACACCAATATGTTCTGTGATACTATTTAAACGCATGTTAAGTCGGAAAAACACCCTCCCTCACAAAACAGTGTCAGTGCTAGTTATGCTATGAAGTGACGAATGCTGGTCACTCTATGCCGTGCCAGTGACGAATGCTGGGTTTGACAACACAACATCAAAAGTCTCTTCTTTGAAAACATGACATTTATGCTGCAGACCTCCATCAGCAGAATCAAGATTGCTTTAAAATGACATTCAGTAATTAGTTTATTATCATCACAGCTGTAACAGTGGGCTGACCAGAGAGGCGTTGTTGTCAAACTGACAGCCGATCAAATGACTAGTGGTGGGTTTCAAAATATCTTGCTATTCAGACTTTTTTCTTCAGATTTCCATTAGCTTCATTAGGTGATGTTTAGTTTGGAGAAGACAATTTATTTTAGAGTTTGCACTAAGTAAGTTTACATTTCACTACCACAAGGCGAAGCAATGCAGTTTGTTTCTCTATCCACAGACCTCAGGAAAAAATAGTCCCACAGAAAACTGTTGCGTCTGTGGTCATGCAGAGTAACCAGGACGTAGTTTCTGGAAAGTTAGACTGATTAGTTTTCAAATATAGTTCATGACCGTTTGGAGCAGCATCTCAAAATTTTAGCAAATCAAATTGTAACTCGTCAAATACTGGACAGACGTCCATGAAATTTGACGATTTATCCTTCTGGACACCAGCAGGTCAAAGTTATCGGTAACATTTGCCCACAAAATGTGGTAGTCAATTCAGTTTTATTTATACAGTCCAATTTCACAAATCACTTGACGCAGATAAAAAAAAACTCCGCCCCCCCAAAAATGTTAGAAAGCCTAAGAGGAGCAGCAGAGGAGGAATCCCTCTCCTAGAATGAACAGACAGGAAAAACGGAAATAGATGTTGTACAGAATCTCACCAATGCCATTAATTCTGGCACAGATGTTCATTTTATCCACAGAATGACTCCCACTTCATTTTTTGATCCGCAGACTTTTGTCTCTGCTCACAGACGTGTTGGAAAGACTTTAAATTTTAATTTCTTTAATTTTATTTTCGAGCATCATGAGGAAAACGTTCCCCTGCCTCTTCGTGGGAACTAAAACCAAACGTCTCCTTTTTTCCCAGGGTGGGTTGGGGTGAGGCTAAAGAGGGGAGAGGGAGGGAGGGAGGGAGGGAGGGGACGTTTTTTTTGTGTGTCTGTCCTCCTCCTCCTCCTCATGTATTCTGTCTCTGTGACCTCCTCATGTGCTGAATTATAATAAAGCATTTCAAAGATTATCTGCCAGTGCGTGATCCACACACAGGAGGAATATGGATGTCAGGTGATTGCATCATACCGTACTCTGTGTGTGTGTGACAGAGAGAGAGAGTGAGGGCAGGCGAACAAATGAACAATATGTTTTTGTGTGTTTGTGTGAAAATGTTCTGCCACAAGATGGAAGCTGTATGTGTCTGTGTGTTTGTGTGTGTGTTTATGCACACATAAAGACACACACACACATAAACACATAAAGACACACACACACACACACAAACACACACATAAAGACACACACACACAAACACACATAAAGACACACACACACACACACAAACACACACATAAAGACACACACACACACACACACACACAAACACACACATAAAGACACACACATAAAGACACACACACACAAACACACATAAAGACACACACAAACAGTTTGTGTGTGTGTGTCTTTATGTGTGTGTTTGTGTGTGTGTGTGTCTGTGTGTATGTGTGTCTGTATGTATGCGTGTGTGTGTCTGTGTCTGTATGTGTGTGTGTCTGTGTGTGTGTGTCTTTATGTGTGTGTTTGTGTGTGTGTGTGTGTGTGTCTTTATGTGTGTTTGTGTGTGTGTGTGTCTGTGTGTATGTGTGTCTGTATGTATGCGTGTGTGTGTCTGTGTCTGTATGTGTGTGTGTGTGTGTGTGTGTGTGTGTGTGTGTGTGTGTGTGTGTGTGTGTGTGTGTGTGTGTGTGTGTGTGTG
>NW_025730081.1:0-3096 GCF_021292245.1 Micropterus dolomieu
TTACAGCAGTGGAAAACCTGTTTATGTCCTTTTTAAATGGTGTAACTCACACACTCCGCTCTGCTGCTCATCCCACAAATGCACGTTTCTTACAAATGTGACACCATTTAAAAAGGGACATAAACAGACTTTCCACTGCTGTAAGATTTACTGCCAAGAAGCATTATTACAACAAAGAAATAATTGTACTTGCATCCTTTTTGTTCATAGATTATGATTAAGTCATGTATAACATTCAACCTGCAACTATTGTTGGAGCTGGAACCAGAGTTTGGCGAAAGGACAAATCTGACCTCAGAGTAAGAAAACTTGGTAGCACGTTACATTATAGGTTGGTAATAACTTGGGAATATTTTTATTTTAAAGATAACTAAGTAATAGCTTGGTATTAACAATGGGTGTATCTAGGGCTGGAAGATTTGACCTAAAATCACAATTAAATATTTTACCTCGATTACGATTAATGAACTTTTGTTTTGTTTGTCCTCATAGTTCACTGACCAGGTTTGTGCTGTCGATATGCTCTATTAAATACTATTAAAATTAAATATATCAAATATACTATTAAAGGTAAATCATGAATGTCATAAGTCGTTTTTTGCTAACTGATACGTAATGTTGACGGAAGTCGGGAGTGCAGCGGCGGAGACTCTGTGGTGCTACGACAAAGAATGTCCCCCCTGTATTTGGTTGAATGAGCGGCGCTACGAACATTTTATGATTAATATCAATGTGCAACTAATGATTTTCACCTGCACACTGAGCAAGCAGGGTAACACTCAACGCTCTGCTGGCTGCCTCTCCTCATTCATCAAAGGACGTCTACATGACAGGTGCTGCTGTAAGAGCAGGAAGTTTTTATTTTTTTAAAGGGCAGTGAAATGAGTGTGAGAGTCAGCAGCAGAAAGTGATGGTGAAAGTTAGCAGAGGAAAAGATTAGCAGGAAGTTGTCAGGTTACAGCTCCGTCCTGTACACATACTGAACATCCTACTTTAATTATATATCTGGTTTCTGGACAGGAAAAGAATGGACCGCAGTGACCATGGAAGAGCTGAGGTTAGTAAAACAAATGATGGATAAAAACTAGTCCTTTAAGCTGATGAGGACGATTCTTTTGAATTTAATGTACTAATGAGATGCTTGGTAATTAAACAGAGCTCCCCTCTGTTTAATTGGTTCTCATGTTGCCTATTTTTTAAGTTGGTATCAACAAAAACATTTTTAAAAAGCAGTAAATTAAGACAAATGCCAAAAATGAACAATCCTATCTCTAATGACTCTGAGGTCATTAACAGGGTTTTCCCTGCTTAAGACGTGAGGTTTAAAACAGCTTGGTACTGTGCCATGAATGTAAAACCATTGTGACACCAAAACTAACTAAATGGGGTGAAGTCACATGACTACACATGCTGTAGTATGTTTTTTAGAGGAAAGTACGTGAACACAAACTGTGGGGAAATATTAATAGGATTAAAAAAACGAAATAACCAACAAGGGGAAATTACGTTGATTAAATTGAATTTCGGTTACTTTGTAATTAATCGTCCAGCGTCTGATTTATCTGGGTGGTTTTAGGCAAAAAATACAGTAACAGGGTAAAAACACAAAGGGTAATAATGGGGAAACACATTAAGGATTGCAACAAAGCAAAAGTTCTTTAGTATTACAGTTCTATTTTGATGAAAATGCAATAAGCAATATTTGGATTAAAATTAGTAATATGTTGACATTAATGGAACAATAACTTGTTAATCAGGTAATATAGGTTTACTTTTACTTTACTTTATACAGTCCCATCACTAGGAAATTTGTCTTGGACAACGTTCAAAGTCAGTACATACAAAAACAACATACATTAAAAATAGAAACAAGTGGAGACACAACGGCAATCAATGCATACAATGATAGAAAAGAGAGGTAAATACATTTAAGACACAATGGCAATTCACAGTATTTTCCCTATTTAATGCTATGATTGCAGTAGAAACAAAATAATTTTTCAGTCTGTTAGACCTGCACATCAACACCCTATATCTCTTTCCTGATGGTAATAATTTAAAGGTTGATGTTTTCACAATGTTATAGGCTACTTTCTGCGTAATACCTTCAAAATCACATGAGGTTTCTTGGAAATAATTCAGTTATAACAGCACAGACAGTTTTTTACAAATAATCAAATCATTTAAATGGTGGTCAGTATCAGCAGACAGGCAGAATATTCAGGACTTTTACTTTCAAATAGAAAAATAAGAAGTGAATGATATTCAAAGATCTGTTTAAAGAAACAGTCAAAAACATCCATTTAATGGACAGTTATATATTTAAAGCTTGCTTTATATTTTTTACAATCAGAATGAGAACTAGAGGTCTCATTAATAAATAAAGGCTCAGTGGATTTTTTAAAAACGTAACGGGCATCCGGTAACTCACCTGATGGAGCCTGCAGGTTTGATTCCTCCCCTCTTTTGTTTTTCTTCCTGTTTTTCTGTTTCTCATTAGCTGCTCCTGTCCAATAACGATCAATTTAATAAAAAACAAAATTGAAGAAAGAACATTGTGACATGAAATGGTTTGTTAAGTATCTTTTATGTTGATAGAATCCATTATATAAACTGACCTTTATTACAGCGTACTGTGATGATCTTTGTAGCTACAAGCAAAACTAGAACTGCCAGAGGTAGAGCTCCTAAAGAGAATCCACCAAAAAACAATCCTACGACAACTCCTTTGCTGTATGTGTCCTCAAACAGTTTCTCTGAAACACACAACAAAACCTAGAGTCACACTCAGAATGTAAACTGTATATCATGTACAGCACGCTGGTTATTACCTGCACAGAACTACTACTGAGGCGGCCATGCTGCTAAAATCTATGAACATGTAAAACTACTTGCAGATAAAACCACTAAAATGAATCTCACCTGGCAAAGTGATGTTACTACTGATTATATGACCGATGTCGTCCTGCTGGACTACACAGTGGAAGCGGTTGGTTTCGGTCTTGGTCACAGTAGTTTGGAGGGTGATGTAGAAGTGACCTTCTCTTTCTGAGACCTGTGTCTCCTCAGCAGGAAGTTTGTTTCCAGCACCGTCCT
>NW_025730082.1:0-2750 GCF_021292245.1 Micropterus dolomieu
GGAATTGCAGTAATCCAGCCTAGAAGTAACAAATGCATGGACTAGTTTTTCTGCATCATTTTTAGACAGGATGTTCCTGATTTTTGCAATATTACGTAGGTGAAAAAAGGCGGTCCTTGAAATTTGCTTAATGTGAGACTTAAACGACATGTCCTGATCAAAGATAACTCCAAGATTCCTCACAGTGGTGCTGGAGGCCAGGGCGATGCCATCAAGGGAAACTATATCTTTAGATAATGCGTCACAGAGGTGCTTAGGCCCCAGAACAATAACTTCAGTTTTATCTGAGTTTAACATGAGAAAATTACAGGTCATCCAGGTTTTAACATCCTGAAGGCACATTTGAAGTTTAGCTAACTGATGAGTTACATCTGGCTTGATTAATAGATATAACTGAGTATCATCTGCATAACAATGAAAGTTTATGGAATGTTTCCTGATAATATTGCCTAAAGGAAGCATATAACTGCTCTCACATTTTGCCAAAAATGACCTGAACACCATGTAAGGGCCAAACAGCATTTCCAGAATTAGGCCTACTACTCTGTCTGCTTACGGTCATTGTTTGCTGTCACAAATATGCTAAAATTACAGAACAGTCCTTTTACCAGACAATTCCTCTGAGTGAATTTTTAGAGATGTCTTCAGTTACCCAGGGCCAGACTCAGCAGTCACCCCCTCTTCTCACTAGGGATGCAGCAATTACCGGATTTCAATATTACCGCGTTTTAAAACATCACAGTTAATTAATCGTAAAGGCTCCACTACGCCGAGTGTTTCTGTTGTGAAACGAAACTGTGGCAACTTGCATAACACAAAAACAAAGTTACAGTAGCGGTGCACCAGCGTAAGTGTCGTGCTTATCAGAGGCTACTGCACACTGGCTAAACTCTGGCAGAGGGGCCAAACTGTGAAGCTTTATTTCCACCATAGAAAAGGCTGAAGTCGGCAGTGTGGGAGCATTTCGGCTACACTAAGACTGGTCAGTCTTAGTGTTACTGAAGATGACGTTACTGAAGATGACGGATCACCTGTTCAAAAACTTGCCATTAAAAGGCTTCTGCTAAAGGAGCGAAAAACTACATTAAACTTGATGCAGCACCTGCGGGATAACCACCCAGCTTTGCACGCCCAAGTAAAGGTAGGCCAAATACATTATATTAAATAACTTAGCAAGTTGGTACGGAATATATATAAACGTATCACTTACAATCAATGCTGTAGCGGTGAGAATCGAGCTTTCAGTGCAACGTAAACAAACAAAGCAGGTGTAAACTTTCAGACATACCGCAACGACAGCCCTACTGCTCTATGAAGCCAATTATTTTCAATGGCTTGGTTTGTTGCTGCGTCAAGCAGTGTGCCACGGTCAAAGCAGTAGAACTTTAGTGCTGAGCAGCATCCACGCAGTGCAAATCGCTTCTTTTTTGAAAGGGTCTTTATGGAAGACAGAACATACTACTCTCTAGACCTTCAGTCACTGAACATTTAACGTTACATCCTGTTGCCTCCTACTGTCTGTGGTGAGAAAATGTTGCCAGGTGTAACACTAACATCAGGAGCTTATAGACTTCCAGGACTATAGGCTACCAATTAACTGCATTTCAGTTAACTGCACTCAATTTCTTTCTCTCATTTTCACTAAAACATATGTTTGGATTAGAGTTGATGACAGTAACAGTTCAGTTTATTCCCCTCCTTTGTAAAAATTTCCCCTGGGGGATAAAAGTTAATATTCTTCTTACATTAATAATACTTACAGTATATATTATAGAAATATAATTGTTAATGTCATTAAATGTTAAAAATCACTCTGGCTGGGCTGGGGGACTGTTGGCCTGGTTCTCCCGCGTTATCGCTCCCTGGCGGCAGGGAGCTTCCCGGCACGGCTTTCTGCTGTTCTTCCTTGGGGCGGGGTACAGCTTACCCCGGGACATGCGGTCCGGGGTCCTTTGCGCTTTGGGTGCCCTGGCTTCTGGGGGTGGGGGTCTCTGCGCGGGTTGATCCGATTGCGGTTTGGTGGGCTGCGGTGGGATTGTGGGGCAATTGTCGATGCATCGTGATGCATTGTGCTTTTTCCCTGGGCAGGGTCTCTGGATGGCTGCTGGGCGTTTAGTTTGTGCATTGGAGTCCGGGGGAGGCATTTCCTCGTTGGCTTGGAGGGACCTGTTTGCGTCCCTGCTTCGTTGGCCTCGGATCCATGCTTCCCCATTTCTCTGTCGGCCAGTTGTTGGACCCCTCTGGATACTGAGGTATATAGTTAGTTTTCGGGATGTGCAGTGTGGGTGCGGGGCAGGGCTGTGCTCCGGTTTGTTCTGGGTTTGTGCCTGGAGTTCTCGGCCCTTGACGGGTGGGTGGGTTGTTGGTGGCATGCAGCTGAGCTAGTTGATTTTGCCTCGTTGCTGGTTTGGCTGGTGTTGCACGGCGGCCGGGGGGCGCGCTGGGCATGGGGGATGTCGGCTGGCGCCGGCGGCCTTAGTTTTTTCCGCCGGTTGGGGGGACGGTGGACTTTTATTGGCGAGTGCACGGTGACCTGTGCGGCGCGTTTGCTGCCGGGCTGGGACTTGCTGCTGGTGTTTCTCTCCGCTGGCTTTCGCTGTCGTGTTGTTCCGTTTGCTCTCTCTCGTTTGCCCGACCTCGCACGCGGGATTCGCGGGGGGCTGCTGGGCATGGGTGTCGCCGTGCTCGCGCAGTGTGCGCGTTGGGCTCGTCACTTGTGCATTGGTGTTGATGATTGCGTGGCATTTGGG
>NW_025730083.1:0-3239 GCF_021292245.1 Micropterus dolomieu
ACACACACACACACACACACACACACACACATCACGGCAACGGGCTGTGCGTGTGGAGTAAACGTGCACGAGAGCACGCACAGACGCACACAGCGGGCTTATGTTGAGGGGACAGCAAGGACGGTTGTCACGCATTGTGGCAGTCCAACTGGAGCGCTAACTAAGACCGAGGAGAGCCAACGGCAGCCCCTGGCAAGAGACACCCTCAAAACATATGAACACATAACTGGTGACAGCACACCAGCGAGAGAGAAGTGCCACCTCACCTCTAAGTTGCTTTGGATAAAAGCGTCAGCTAAATGAATAAATGTACCAGAGCTAGCTACTCTTCAGAGTTATGTGGCAGAGGAGTGTTTGTGTGTAAAGGGGGCGTGGAAGACCACCATCATGCTTCAGTGGGGCTTTGGCAGCATTCACAGCAGCATCAACAGAAAAACTTTCTTCTGTTAAAACAGTTTTTAAACACATGTCACTTTTTTCCACAAGAGGAAACAGACTGATGCTGAAAATGTGCTTTGAAATTTTATATTTGTGATGAATCAAAAAAAATTCAGAAAAAGATTTCAGTCTCTTTTCTGGAGCCCAACTGGTGAATTAAATGTTTTTACATTTTTTAGCCATCACTGAATATCTGTAACAGTGGAAGCAGTTGTGGAGCAAATACAGACAAAGAGAGAGAGATTGCACATCATAGAAAACACTATTAGCCAGAAATCAGCATTAATGAAAAACTATCGTTTATAGTTGGTCCAATTTCAACAGTCACTAATTCATTATATTCAGCTTTGGATTCAAAGGCCTTTTTTCTCTGTTGCATCCTTTGAGACGTCAGCGTGGCAAACTGG
The DNA here is from genome assembly GCF_021292245.1 of Micropterus dolomieu. Taxonomy (NCBI): domain Eukaryota; kingdom Metazoa; phylum Chordata; class Actinopteri; order Centrarchiformes; family Centrarchidae; genus Micropterus; species Micropterus dolomieu. The sequence goes on from NW_025730083.1 coordinate 846, forward strand.
TAGAAAATATGCGCATTTGATTATTTTAATTCTTTCCATTTGCTGATTTGTTATCATGCAGATGTCTGACCATCTCCGCTGGTCTCATGATGACAGCACGGAGGGATTCAGATCTGTTATCAATACAACACAGATTAACTGTTAATTCTCCAGTGTTTAAACATCAGGTTCTGTGGATCTGACTGGTCACAGAACAAGAGCGCCCTCTACCTGACACTGTGTGTAACTGGCCAAATAAAGCACAGGAGGACTGTGTGCTTTGTTAGATTTAAAGTGTTAGAGATGACTTCTTTTAAAAGGCGAGTCAGATCAATAGTTTTGCCATAAACTTGTGTTACATGTAAAGTCCACAGATGCTCTCAAGTTTAGTTCATATCTGACTTAATTATTTATTTATTTGTATCAAGAATATCAACCACGAGTGATCAAGGACTGTGCAAAGCTTTCTTCTGAAAACTCTTTGGGAGTCTTTCATCCTGTGTCATGTTCTGAGAAAGAAATCACACAACCAGAGAACTTAATCATAGAAATTATCTGTAAAGTTCATTCATTGGAAATACTTCCACTTGAATCCATTTCAGTTTCCTGTCTTTTAAGTTCTCAGGCCTTTGTGTCTTTTAGTGTATTCCTCGTATGCTTCGTGGAGTCCGAGGTCACTTTGTATTTAAATAAACGATGCCGTGTGTTCATAACTGATAAAATAGTTTATATGATTAAGAATGAAGAGTTTTAGTCTCAGTCCTTTTGAAAAGACTGTTTTATTATATTCCAGTCTTCCTGGCCGATGGAAAAACAGGATGGATTCTGAGGGAGTTTCATCTTCACCAGATGTTTTGCTTACGTTGATCAGATTTCCAAGAATATGATTGTGTGGACAGAAATACAACATAGAATAATCACTTCCTTTAAAATAAAGTAAATAAAATAGATTTAAAGTCCTAATAAAATGCCAGGAGTTTATTCACGTCTTCTGGTTCTCTGTCAGTTATTGTAAATGTGGCCCCATTTACAAGGGACATTAGCAGGCTTTCCAATGGGATAAGATTTACTGCCCAGAGTCATTGTTACAATACAGAAGTAATCTACCAAACTCTATGCACTTTATGTGCATAGTTTAAATTTCCCTGTCAAAAGGCGTTGCAGTCTGCAGCCTCTCGCGCTCCGGTTTTAGCTGAACAAGAACGGAGGATGGAAATGCAGAATTTCCCTTCATCTGAAAGGCCTGAGTCCAGTTCTGGTTCTCCTTAGCCCAGGTAAGACTCTTCTGACGCTGTCTCTCACCAGTCTGAACCAGACTGACATTTTCAGGCTCTTCTCAGTCCCACATTTCTGTATTAGACATTCTTTATTCTAATACTTTGAGATCTGGATTTCTGATTTCCACGAGCTGTCAGCCGTAATCACAAAGATTAAAACAAAAAAGGCCTGAAATATGTATTGATCCCCGGAATCTGTAACTAAGAATTTCGTCTCATGGATCAATAAAGTATTAAAACCAGAGGCGATCGAGCCTTTAGTGTAGCTGCCCCCCTAACCTGTGGTCCAGATCAGAACCGCCCCAACTCTGAAACGTTTTAAAAAACACATCTCTTTTCTTTGGCATTTCCTTCCAGTTAAGTCTGTTATTATTCCTGGCAATTTTAATATCACTGTATATCGTGTACTGTCTATTATAATGTTTTATTGCTGTACTTTTACTGTGTGAGTAGTGTCTTGTTGTTGTATTTTAACCTGTGAAGCAGGTTGTTTTAAGTGTGCTGTATAAGCTGTCTGCACTACTTTATGTCTTTGAATCTTGGATTCTAACTAGATTTTAATACACGTGATGAAGTATTTCTATACACGTGTTTTTTTTTTTTATACATATCTGTGTGAGCATTGTTGAATTTCATTGCCAGTGACTGCTTCCCTGTATTATGTTCACTTCTACAATAATAATAATAATAATAATAATAATAATAATAATCTGTAGTTGTAGAGCACTTTTCAAAAACAAGTTACTTTAACAAATGTAAAAACAATAAAACACACAAAAACAATACAAGATAAAAGCATGAAAACATTGAAAAGACTAAAATACAGATTAATATAAAATTAGTAAAATAGAATAAAATAAAAGGGATAAAATAAAGTCAAATAAGATCGGGAAAGGCTCTCCTATAAAAGTATGTTTTAAGAAGGGACTTAAAAGAGTTCACTGACTCAGCCGACCTGATTTCCTCGGGCAGGCTGTTCCAGAGCCTCGGGGCCCTGACAGCAAACGCTCTGTCCCCTTTAGTTTTCAGTCGAGACTCTGGAACAGACAACAGACCTCTGCCCGAGGATCTCAAGGTACGTGCTGCTGCGTATGGGACTAAAAGGTCAGAAATATAACAAGGCGAGAGGCCATGAAGA
>NW_025730084.1:0-1461 GCF_021292245.1 Micropterus dolomieu
TAACATCCCATTCTAAATCCATAGGCCTTAATATGGAGTTGGTCCCCACTTTGCAGCTATAAATGAATGAATGATTATTATAACAGCTTCCACTCTAGTAAAGCTTTTGAATGTGCTTCAGGACAGAGACTGCAGTCGTGTTAGAGGAAAGTTCTGCTTGTAAAAACTGAACTTTGCGAGAGTGAAGATAAACATTACAGTTTTACATCAGTCCACACCCATAAAAGTTCAACAGCTAACACAAAGTCACATCAGATCTGTTAGAGGACAAACCCTCCATTCAGAATCTGTTTTAATGGTCAAGTATGAGTACACACTTGAGGAATTTGACTACAGTCTTACATTGCTCTCAGTGTACATACACAGAACAAGCATAGATGAAAAGCGCTCAGCAATACACACATAGGCCTATTGAAATACTACAACATTTGTGTATTGAGTATAACGCAATGAGATGCTGGATTAAATATTTTTGTGCAGGTGTTATTATGTACATGAGGCAGGTGAATGTGTGAGATACACAGTTTATACAATTTGACCAGCTACTGAATTACAAAAATGATGAACAAATAGTAAATAGTTTACTGGTGAATTAGATGTCAGAGTCACAAGGTTATTGCACAGGGATTGTTCCTGACACTGTGTGTCTGGAGTTTATCCAGTGATGGCTTGTGGGTAGAAACGCTTCCTGTGTCTGATTGTGTGTTGGATCTGTCGTGATTCATCAACTACCAAAGAAGTCTCAACACTTACTGAGACTTGAAAGAACTCTGTTTGTTTCTCTGACTCTTAATATATAAATCTATAACCAGCATGTGATAATGGAGATAATAAGCAACTGTGATACCTGGATCAAGGCAGTATTTATACATATTATATAAAATACATATTTGAAATACAAAATAGTATTTTTTAATTGTAATTGTATTTTGGCTTCATATTTCGTATCAGAATACTAGTTTTTTATATTTTGTAGTTTAAAAATACTGTAAAATTCATTTTAAAATGCAATTCCGTGTAAAGTCTACATGATGATGTCATAAAAACACTGCATTTGATTGGTGCCTACTCATTTGACCAGACTTGTTGAGATCAGAACAGAAAACTGATCCAGACCTAAAGAAGAAGATCAAAGGTGAGAAACGTGTAGGTTGCCAGCTTTCCATCCTGATACGTTTTGTTGTTCGTTTTAGTAGCCTAGGCTAAATCATTAACCAGTTTACAAAATGTTCTAAACAAACAATTTGACCCAACAAGCAGCCCTTACCGTAAATGTTAGCTTACTACTTCTTATGTTAAGATTTCACATATCATCATATATCAACAATCTGACACTGAACATCAGGAAAACCAAGGAGCTCATCATGTTCAGACAGGGGCCAACAGTGCATCAGCCACTCCTCATTGAAGGAGTGGAGGTGGAGAGGGTCACTAGCTTTAACTACCCATGGGCCAACATCA
>NW_025730085.1:0-2793 GCF_021292245.1 Micropterus dolomieu
CCTATGGTGTTCGCTGACCATTCCTCCCCTTTGGTGGATTTCTTATCCTCTACTGCCCTCTAGTGGCCTTTTTCTTGTACTGTTTTACCAAATTAACCCTTTCATTAATGTTACAATTTCCACTTTTTAACTATTATTACATGTAATTATTGATACCATTTATCTCTCTTTATATTTTTTACATTACTGGATTAGAAATCCACCAATATGTTTCAACTTCAGTCCCACCGTATTTTTTTTAAAAGTTATACAGGCCTAGTTTGACACCATTAAAACTTAAACACTTACAATCGTATTTTTTAAAAGAATTAATAAGGAATAACATATTTCATACATGTGTAACGTGATTCAATGAACAATTACATGATTTAACAATGCCAACCATGAGAGTGCTTTGTCTCATACAAGTTTTCTTTCGGCAGCGCAAAGCTTGGTTTCATGCAGTACCTAGCCGTACCAGGCGCCATAAATCACAACATGTCATGATCTCATTCTTGGCTTCAGTTCGCGATGATCTCAGCTCTGGCATACGTGACTTACTGCAGGTGCCTTGCTTCTATTGAGTGGGTTACGGTTGGCTAGGTTTTGCCTGCGCGGCCTGAGCAGCTTCTCTGCTCATTAAAAAGCACACGTTCATGAATACACAGAGTATAGGAATAATATATGATAAACACACAGAGTATAAGAATAAAATATGAGTTTAAACTCACTCCTTAAACACTCAGTAGTTAAATTTCACACTAAAAGAATACTCAGTAGTGAAACACTCAGTAGTTATAACATATTGCAAACCATTAATAAGGTGTATAAAAATAGAAAAGGAACCTAACAATCAATCTAGGAATTAGGCATTATTCAACACTTCCCTCCTTTGCGGCTGTGAGGCCGAACATTCAATCATCTATACTGTAATGCACAGATAAATGGGACCTACTATCCTGTGATTACTGGTTCAACCCGTAGATAGCACACTAATGAGCTGAATACGTGGATCCTCCAACTTGACTTGTGTTGTGCAGCATTTTGGCAATATACTAAGTGAAATAGTGCTTTTGAATCATGGGGTGTCACTGAAACTGAAGTTTCAAGGCCATGTTAGCATCGTGAGATGAAGTGTGGATTAGGTGACAATGAAAGTACCACCCATGATCTTTGGTTCAACACATGTCTGCATCCGGATCCAAACAGCACTTGTATCTTAATATGAGAAATAAACAGAATGTAAATCAAATATGTCCTCGTTCTGGTCAAGGGGAATCATTGACATTGTAATGCCTAGCCCACCCAAGACTCAGAGGTTCAACATGTGTACATGTGTGCACAAGGATCCAGGACCTTACATAGACATGTGTAATAGTTACTTTGGCGTGTGCTGTTTTTTGGCTAACATAAGTTAAGCAAGCTCAAAACTCCTGTGCATGAAATGATTATGTGCGTGAGCTGTTTTTTTTGCTATTATATGTTGTGCAAGCATAAATTGACGTAAAATTTGCAAAGTTAATACTTAGTGGCAGACATATAACAAATAAATACATAAAAAACTTCCAGTGATGAGACTAAAAAATGTCCATCCCTAGAGGTACAGTTACTTCATTTGGACGATGTACATCGCTGTTTCCAATTGCTCACAGCGTTTCTCAAGTTGGTCACAGCGGGTTTGTAGGGTGTTACAACATTCTCTCAAGAGTTGAAGGTCATGTTGCTTGGCGTGTGCTCTGCGAAGTTGTCCCTTCTGCTGACGGAGTCTCGCTGCTATGCGGCCCAAAGCTCAGCGTCTGTCTTTCCTACGGGCGGCGATTGTTGCAGGCTGCATCTCACTCAGGAGTTGGTTGAACTCTTGCAGGGGCATCTTACCCCAATAATCGGGATCACCATCAGTGGTGGCTGGGGAAATGTCCCCTGGAGTGGAATCTTCAGGTGCTTGTTGTGTTGTAGATGTAGAATCATCAGGTGTTTGTTGTGTTGTAGATGTAGAATCATCAGGTGTTTGTTGTGTTGTGGATGTAGCAAGGGAATAGGCCAGAATTCGTGCACTTCGTCTAAGGGGTCGTATGTCCTCCGGGAAGTTGTGTTGCTCAGCGCGTGGTGTGTCGTCATCGCTTAGCTGTTGAGGAGAATGAACTGTGGGAGATTCCCATGGCACTGGCATAGGAGCCTGTGGTCTTGGATCAGGCGTGGTTGGACTATATTGATGTATGGAGTCCGTAGAATATCCATCAGTGAAGCTCATGTCTGAGGTGTGTGGGGAAACTGAGCGTGGACGTGCGTCAGTGGAGGTGTGAGGTCCTTGCTGCTCCGGAAACCCCATTGCAGCTTGTCCTGCTGCCAGGTCGGCTAGTGGTACCAGTGGATTGTATGGATCCGCACCTTGACATGGTGCACCATCCAACCCTTTGTGTAGGCATTTGAATGCCATGAAACGCTGTAGACTGGGTAGAGAACGTGGTAGTGCACGCCAATCAGGGGGTGGAGTTTCTTGTGCGTCAAGGAACTGAAGTGATCCCTCAGAGTTAATAAAGAGATTCTGATGTGCTCCCTGCTGTGCAAGCCACTCTCTGACATGACGACATGGTTGGGATGTCACGTCCCCTGGTTCATCAATGCGACGTGGAGGTGCAACTTGATTCCAGTTAACCGGTGGGTTTGGTGGTTGTGAGCGTGATGGAACTGGCGCAGTCCACATCTGATCTGAAGAGTGTGGCGTTGGTTGAGTGAGTAGTTGCCTTAGCATGGATCCTGGGGGTGGCTGCAGCCCAAACCCTCCTTGGGTCGGCATAGCTGGCGGCCATGACC
>NW_025730086.1:0-5132 GCF_021292245.1 Micropterus dolomieu
AGAAAAGTGGGCTCAGAGTCGGCAGAAGAAAAGGCCAAATATTGATGAAGCAGGAAGAGCAGTTTGGGATCAGATCCAGATCAGATGTTTGTGTGTCTCGGTGTTCTGGACTGATGTTGAACATGTGGAGCTGAGATTCATTTACAGAACAGAGATGAAAACATTTGAAAGCTTCTTCTCTTCAAAGTTCAGCTTTAGATCCAGAAATGTAAAAGTCCAGCAGCTCAACACTGACAGGAGACATTACTGTGAAGCAGCACATGGACAAAACAATCCCAGCAGCATCAAGACTCTGATCATCTCCAACAGCTTCCTGTGTTTCTGTCCCCTGTTAGCTGCTGCTCTCATCTGCTTCTGTCAATAAAGTTATTCAAACTGCTGCTGCTGTCTGTGCAGCTCATGTTCTGCTTTGTTGTCTTCTCAGACTGTCAGGTGGAGGTGGAGGAGGGGGCGGAGTCTGTCCTGCTGCCCTTCAAGACCACAGACAACCTGCCTGAGGACGCTACAGTGTGGTGGATCCACTATGATCCCTATAAGATGGTCCACGTGTATCAGAACGGCTCTGACCAGCCTGAAGAACAGGACCAGGTTTACAAAGACCGAACGGGGATGAAGGAAGACCTGCTGAGAACTGGAGACCTCAGTCTGACCCTGAAATCCCCCACAGTTAGAGACAGAGGACGATACAGGTGCTACATCTACAACACAAAGGGAGACGTCCTGAGAGGGAAAAGAATTGACCTCCGAGTCAAAGGTATGCAGACTGAGGTCAGAGTCTCTGTGTTTGTCTCTGTCTGACTGTCCTCTGTCTCCTCTGCAGAGAGAAGCAGGAACAGAAGCAGCTCCACTGATCCAACTCCTCTGATGGCCGATCAATCTGTTTGATCTTTGATCATTGATCCGATCTGACTCTGGATCAGAGAGAAAATGGAGGTGAAGCAGCTGATGTTGGACGGATTAAGACAGGAGGACGCTTTGTCAGCTTCTTCTTCACTCTGACTCCTCCTACTGACTCTCACACACAGTCTACACACTCACTATTGATTCCTGCTGATCACTGATGTCAGAGTGAGGTCAGCGTGATGTCACATGTTGATCCGCTCTGGGATCTGGACTAAGATGGTAAACAATGAACAGAGACAAACGGCTGCTGGTATTAAAACATTTGATGTCTGACTCAGGACCTCCGTACCGCTTATAGAAAGTGAGTCACCAAATCCATCATGTTTGCCATAAAAGGTTTGTTGATCCGACATGAAAATATAACTGAGTTTAAGAAAGGTCAGAGAGGAGATGATGAAATAGTCTACGTGATACGCAGGTAGACGCTGTATACCCACTAGAAAAGGTCAAGGATTTCCGTATTCCCTCTTAAACTGTGAGAGGATACGTAACAACATTGTTTTGTGACAGAACTTTCACAATTTCAGTTATATATTTTCCTTGTCTGTGTTGTGAAGCTCTGACTTTTGGGGCTCCCGTGGCCTGTGACCGGGATCTGACGACGGCTGCTAAACACAGCTGCCTGATGGTCACTCGGCCCAGGATTAAAAATGAACTCATGTGAATCACTGAAGGAAATATGAAATGAATGCAAACTCAAACTACACTCTTTTGGTGTTTTGGTAAGCCGGCCCCTGAAGCTCCTGCCGCTCCAGGTTACGACGCGGCTGCAGCAGATGACACGAACGTCAGAGTGACAGAAACTAGGCGGTAATAAAAACGAGCACTATGCTGTCGTAACAGTAGCTGGTGAGTGACAGTAGCATGTGTTATCATTAATGTAACTAGAACAGCAGGGGATGGTTGGTGTACTGAAATGCATCTAGGACCACTGAACTAACGTTAGAGAGAGTGTGTGTGTGTGTGTGTGTAGAAGTAGTAGGTCCTGGGTGCTTTCTCTTGTATTTAAGCTGATACACTACACAGTCTTTGACAATGGTGTTGTAAGATAAGTGTGTTCATAATATTTTGTAATAAATTAGTTTTGCTGATAGAACTGCACAAATGTTCATTATTACTGAGTTATTACTGCTACTGAGAAGCCTCAGCTTTCCATTATTGAAAATGTTGTACCTGTAGAGTAGAAAGGAAACCTTTTTGGAAATGACAGGGCCCCCTCCTTTTAAGGGACAGGAGGAACCCTTTAAACCCTTGATTTATACATTTGTGTGTCATGAACTCTCAAGATTTCCCCAAATAGGAACAATTACAAAGAGGTGAATGTTGTACTACCGTGTATGAATGTTATTACAAAGTATATTGTTAAAATCCCAACGATGTGGGACATTTATTTTTATTTTTTTAACCTGTCCTGCCCAGCAGCCTGGCATACTGTGCCAGACAGATTTTACTTTAACAAGAGAGTATTAACATCCTCCTTTGTCTGTTTTATTATTTATTTAATTATATATTGATTTGTCACCGGGCCGGACAGGGGGGCAGACACGGGGATGGGGGTGCACAAACAGACAGCACAGAGAAAGGACAAGACCTGTAAGAGAAGGGGGATGGAAGGTGGGGACAACAGGGAAAAGCAGTGGGAAACACCAATTGCAGAAAGCAACGAAACCTGCAATAGAACAGAGGGGGGCTTGGGGAGGAGAAAAACAACAACAAACAAACACAAAACAAAAACATAAAACAAAAATAATAATAATAGTAAAAGACATCCAGCCGAACAGCAGCAATAAACAGCTGACATAGTATGACAACTAAGAGAAAAATGAAAACAAGAAACAGTCAAGCACACTAAATAAGCAACACAGCACAGCCACGAGAGCTGGAATAATAATTAATCTAAATAAGTAACTGAAAGACAAGCATCAGGAATAATTCTACCAGGGACAACTTAAATTTGTTTGTGTCTGTGTGTGAGACTGTGTGTGTCTATGTGTGTGTGGGTGAATGTGTCTGTATGTGTGTGTACATGTGTGTGCACATAAGCCTGTTAAGAGCAAGCGGAATAACACGACAGCGAAAGCCAGCAGAGAGAAACACCAGCAGCAAGTCCCAGCCCGGCAGCAAACGTGCCGCACCGGTCACCGTGCACCCGCCAATAAAAGTCCGCCGTCCCCCCAACCGCCGGAAAAAACTAAGGCCGCTGGCGCCAGCCGACATCCCCCATGCCCAGCATGCCCCCCGGCCAACAACACCAGCCAAACCAGCAACGAGGCAAAATCAACCAGCTCAGCTGCATGCCACCACCAAACCACCCACCCGTCAAGGGCCGAGAACTCCAGGCACAAGCCCAGAACAAACCAGAGCACAGCCCTGCCCACACTGCACATCCCTAAAACTGATTATATGCCTCAGTATCCAGAGGGGTCCAACAACTGGCCGACAGAGAAATGGGGAAGCATGGATCCGAGGCCAACGAAGCAAAACAGGGACGCAAACTGGTCCCTCCCAGCCAACGAAGAAATACCTCCCCCGGACTCCAATGCACAAACTAAACGCCCAGCAGCCATTCAGAGACCCTGCCCAGGGAGAAAGCACAATGCATCAACATGCATCAACAATCGCCCCACAATCCCACTGCAGCTCTCCAAACCGCAACCGGATCAACCCGAGCAAAGACCCCCACCCCCAGAAGCCAGGGCACCCTGCGACCCCCCAAAGCGCAAAGGACCCCAGACCCCATGTCCCGGGGGAAGCTGTACCCCGCCCCAAGGAAGAACAGCAGAAAGCTGTGCCGGGAAGCTCCCTGCCGTGCGATAACGTGGGAGAACCAGGCCAACGGTCCCCCAGCCTAGCCAGAGGCATCCCCCAGAGTGCAGGCAGTGCCAGCAGCCCCCGAGGGCAGCAGCCCCCGAGGTGGGATGTGGGACATTCTACCAGAAACGTACATTATCTGTCCTGGAGTTGTTACAGGACATAAAAAATGTCTAAAACTGACTAGATGGTTGATTTCCGTGAGTTGTTCTGTAAAGGAACATCTTATTCATTAGGGTCTCAGATGTTTGAAAACTACAAATCCTGAAAACTGGACTGCACTCCGCCAAATTTGAGGTTTTATAGTTTTGTTTTGATAAAAACTGTTGTAAGAAAAAAAACACCATTAATTGAAAAATTAAGTTATCATGAACATCAATTGATTAAAAACTTGAAATTATACATACATTTTATAAATTAATAGTATTTTATGACTGTCCCCGTGTTGTTGTTCTGTAATGTTAACATAAAACAGAATGTCAAAAGTGTGCAATACGCCGTTAAGGTTATGACTCAGTGGAATTAACCTAATTTGACTCAGGTGGAGCTAAAATTCATAGAGGGAGCGTTCTGTCATTGAATTTCAAACATTTTAAGTTTGATTTTGAATGTTTTTTGAGAAGGAAGACGAGCCCTGTCACGCTGATATTCTCAGAAAAGAATAACAGTTTTTGTAAATCCAAAACATGTCTATAAACGTTTCTGAAATTCCTCGCTTGCACACTAACAATGTTCAATTCAATTCTCTGTTCAATTTTATTTATATAGCACCAAATCATAACAACAGTTATCTCACAGCGCTTTTCATAAAAGAGCAGGTCTAGACCGTACTCTGTGATGTTATTTACAGAAGCCCAACAGTTCCCACCAAGAGCAAGCACTAGGCGACAGAGGCAAGGAAAAACTTCCTTTTAAGAGGCAGAAACCTCGAGCAGAACCATGGCTCAGGGTGGGCGGCCATCTGCCTCGACGGTTGGGGGTGAAGGAGAGCGAGAGAGAGAGAGAGAGAGAGAGAGAGAGAGAGACAGGGATGGAAGGAGAGAGAGGGGAGGGAGGCAGCCTACACAATATACACAAACAGAGGTACAGACAGTAAAGGTGATGTTGCTATAGACTAAATGAAAAATGGTACAGATATTTATAGTAGTGTTGATGATAATAATTACAATAATAACAATAGGACTAGTAACAATAGTTGTAGCAGAGGGTGTTGAGCAGGAACACGGGGGCAGCAGGTGACCCGCAACCACAGATCCAGACTCCACAGCTCCAGAGCCAGAAACACCTGCAGGAAGTGATAGGAGGAGAGAGGAGAGGGACAAGAAAGCACAAGACTACCGGAAAGGGGAGAAGTTGTGTTAGTAACATGCAATAATGGGATGAGGTTGCATACAGAGGGAGAGAAAGTAGAGGAGAGA
>NW_025730087.1:0-2987 GCF_021292245.1 Micropterus dolomieu
CCACTTTAGTGACCAGATAGCCCACATCTGCTGAACGAGGCACCATTTCAGCCACCAGAGAGCCACCAGTCTGGACTGGGTACAGAACCTGAGGGGGGTTGTCGTTCTGGTCCTGGATCATTATTTTCACAGTCACGTTGCTACTGAGTGGAGGGGAGCCTCCATCCTGCGCTTTGACGCGGAACTGGAAGTCTTTGATCTGCTCGTAGTCAAAAGAGCGCACTGCATGGATGACTCCACTATCAGCACTAACGGACACATATGAGGAGACTGACACTCCGTTAACAGAGGAGTCCTCCAGTATGTAAGAAACACGCGCATTCTGGTTCCAGTCAGCGTCTCTGGCTTTCACTGTGAATATAGAGAGGCCTGGTGTGTTGTTTTCTACAATGTAGGCCTCATATGAGCTCCTCTCAAAAACAGGCGCGTTGTCATTCACATCAGAGATCTGTAAGGTGAGAGTGACGCTGCTGGAGAGGGAGGGCACTCCCTCATCAGAGCAGGTCACTGTTATATTATAGTGAGAAACGACCTCCCTGTCTAAAGCGACCTCTGTAACTAAAGTATAAAATCCATTTAATGTAGTTTGTATTTTGAAGGGAATGTTACCGTCTATATTACACTCTTCCTTTCCATTATTCTCCGAATCTGGATCATTTACACTTAACATAGCTATAACAGTGTTTGGAGGTGAGTCCTCTAATATGGATTCTGATTTAGAAACAACGTTTATTTGAGGGCTATTGTCATTTATATCGATAACGTCAACAATTACTTTAGTTGAATCAGAGAGTCCCCCGCTGTCTACAACCTCAATATCCATTTGAAATGTTTTCGCCTTTTCATAATCGATTTCACCGATTAGGATAATGTCACCAGTTTTCAAATCAATCTTAAACAGTTCAGATAAAACACGCTGACTACTAGATATATGATATGACAATTCTCCGTGCGAGCCGATGTCTTTATCAGATGCACTTACAGTGGTTAACCTGGTGCCTTTGGGAGAATTTTCTAGTATTTTTGCTCTGTATAGCGGTTTAGCGAATGTAGGTGCGTTGTCATTCGCATCTAATACACTGACAAATATCTGCATTGTCCCTGACATCTGCGGCTCTCCTCCATCCACAGCAGTTAATACCAGTGAGATATATTCCTGCTTCTCTCGGTCTAGAGGCTTCTGTAGAACCATCTCTACCTTTTTACTTACATCTGCCTGGTTTTCTAGTTTTAATACAAAGTTATCAGTAGGAGTAAGCGAGTATTTTTGTAAGCCATTCATCCCAATATCTGAATCAATAGCTTTCTCTAATATGAATTTCGATCCAATCACAGCGGACTCGCTAATTTCAAAGCGTTTCTCTGCATTAGTAAAAATGGGGGTATTGTCGTTTATGTCGGTGATCTCCACTGTTACACGAAACAGTTCCATTGGATTTTCCAGAATTAACTGGAAATGTAAAGCACAAGGCGTCGTCTCTCCACATAAAGCCTCTCTGTCGATCTTCTCCTGGATAAGGAGGACTCCCTTTTCTTTATTCAGCCCGATGTATTCTACACTGCCTCCCGTATAGACACGAGCTTTGCCGGATTTCAGTCTTTTAAGACCCAAACCTAAATCATGCGCTATGTTACCAACTACAGAGCCTTTCGCCATTTCTTCGGGAATGGAATAGCTGACCTGCCCGAGCACGTAGCTGAGACATAGAGCCGAGAGAAACAACAGTACTTGCCGTCTCATTGTTCTGGTCGAAGTCGCTTCCTGCACCATAAAAACAAAAGCATTCCCAGTGCAGTCAATTCGAAGGTAGACAACAAAAAACTCGTCAGCAATCCAACATAGGAAGCAAAACAATATATCCAGTAATGCGATTCCTCGCAGTGCTTCTTATGAGCGCAGGCTGTGTATACTCTCTTTCTCTGATTATGTCCAACGTATCGACACACAGGGGCAGGACACAGACAGAAAAAAAAATATCATCTAGTTTATCGCAACAGGCTTGCCAACAGCGACCCTTTGAGTTAAAAATACACATTACAACAAATACCTAATATTAAAAAGAAGTACTTTAGTGCAAAACAACACTGGTTATCAAACGGAACTAAAACCATAAAGAATTTGCCCAATCATTTAGTTTAGTGACATTTTCCAAAATACACACTTGAAATATAGTGCACATATTTGAATGTTATGATTACTAAAGCTGTGTTTGTGAATTATAATATATGAATAGAAGGAATGATGATAATATGACAAATAAAAACACAACTTATCGGGACATTTACTGTCGTTACCAGTGTCGCTGTTCATGATGCTGAACGTTGTAACCTTACCTAAACTTCTCTATATGGTCTTTGTCGGACTGCTGCTGGAATCAACTGCTTTATGAAATTAATACACCAGAACCATGGACTTTGACTTGCATACAAAATAAACATTGTGATTGTTACATTCGTCTAACCTCAAGAGGAGAGTCTGGTTCATCCAGGACGCTCTTTTCACTCTGTATCCGCTGCATCGTCCCTGTAGAACTGGGGTCCATTATCAGCACGTTCTGACTACCAGCTCTGCCGAACTTACAGTCACTCTTTCTGGAGTCAGTCGTCCTGCACACCTCGTAGTTGTACACGTGCTGGAGAGTCCCTGTCCCCAAAGTGTCTGAGTAACGTGGTGGATAATACGGAATCACAGGGAGATTGGAGTGATACAGGACGCGAGACTGTCTCCATCTGTAGATTTTCACTGATATAATAACCACTAAACACGTGATGAAGAGGAAGGAAACTACAGCCAAAGCCAGCACTAAGTAAAAAGTCAGGTTGTCATTGTACTCCTTGTCGTGTGTAAAGTCAGTGAACTCCGACAGCACTTCAGGGAAGCTGTCCGCCACCGCCACGTTAACAATGACTGTAGCTGAACGAGAGGGCTGCCCGTTGTCCTCCACTATAACAGTCAGTCTTTGTTTCACAGCATCTTTATCAGTCAC
>NW_025730088.1:0-3181 GCF_021292245.1 Micropterus dolomieu
TATTTTAGATGTGTTAACTGTATACAGAGTAGTTATGTATTTCAATCTGTTGTTATTTTCTGGTGCTCAATGTGGTTTTTAATCTGTTCAGACTGCAAGCAACACCAATTGTAGTCGAGGAGAGTTAATGATGGTGCCAGCTGAGGTGAAGACATTTCAGCTGAAGTCTGAAAGTTTTTGCTTACATGAAAAAGCAGTTTGAATAACTTTATTTAATGATTACGACGTTGTAGAGAAAGCTGAAGGACAGAACCAGATGCGAGCAGCAGCTAACGGGACAGAAGTTCTGGAAGTGTATTGACTCATTTCCGTTTTCCGTTCCGTGCTTGTGTGTATGTAGCGTGTTTTATTGCTCTAACTGAATACCAGTTAAATTTGTTACATTCGTCATTAGAGTGGCAAACCATCCGCACCTTCCTCACATACAAGTAAAATGCTTTTATACACAACTGAAACGCTCTCTCACACACACAACTGAAATGCTTTTATACACAACTGAAACGCTCTCTCACACACACAACTGAAATGCTTTTATACACAACTGAAACGCTCTCACACACTCAAGGAAAATGTATGTTGTATAGAAGCATTTCGGTACGTTGTATGAGAGGATTTCAGTTGAACAGGAAGTTGTTTAAATAAAAGCACACATCTCACAATACAAGCGAACAACTGTTGATCGTACAACGGCATTATGGTTATTGCTTCTCACAAGCATCGGCGCATAGATTGATTTCTTCCAAAGTATATGCTCAATTTCAAATTAATCAGATGGGTCAGTTTAGCCCACTGCTAGTTATCAAATGAATGAAAGAATTATCTGTACACTAAATAGTTTTGAAGCTCTATAGATGGTGTCATTTGAGTAGGTCTTGTGGATATTACATGTTTATTGGCTTACTGTATAGTGTGTAGTGAGGCAAAAGGGTGAAAAACGTTAACTGATAGAAAGCACATATTTGCTACAAGTGCATTTGATCAGCTGATTGTTTATTATTGCTCTGTGTGGGCTACTTGCCTGAGAATACCTCAGGAGTTTGCAACATTGCAATTAATGATGCATTTAGTGTGGTTCATAATTTCTCAGTCAGCAGGTCATTCTTTGTTTAAGCACTTTACCCAGATTTGTTTGGTTTTGTGCTCATCCTCTTGTCTTTAAACTAGACTTGCTGTATATGAGAGCAGCAAACAAGGCACTCTTCAAAACCTTCTCTGGCTCTAGTTGCTGAGTGTAAGGCTCCTATGTTATCTTCAAGTATAAGGTACAATGTTAAAAAACTGCATAACTATTTCGTCTTCTGACCTTTTCTGACCAAGGTCAGAAGACAAAACAGTATTTTCACTTTTCAACTTATACTAGACTGCTAGTATAGCTTATACTAGTTAAGCTTTAATATTCGATGTTTTATCTATGTTGCATGATAATCTTCTTTCAGTTGACAATCAGAATGTAAAATGAACATTTTCAGTCAATAGTAAAGACAAAATAAGAATTTATTGCAATGGGAACCATAAACCATTTTTTTAATGGACATAAAACACAGATGTTTAAAACCACAGTAGACAATGAGGAGATCCAGTGCTGCTCTTCCTAGCAGGGAGTGGGAATAGAAGTAGAGAAGGCCTTTTAATGCCTTAATAGGCCAAAAAGTGGAAATAATAACTAAGGCTACCATTATGCAAGCAAAATAGGTCATGTTACCATATTTAACTTAATATTATCTTACCATTGACTTATTAAAAGAAACACTATAATCAAGTGACATCCAAATTATTGACTCATAACTAAAGTTATGTAAAAATCTGAATTCAGGTTTAATTGATTTGCTTCAAATAGTTTGTTAGACATTTAACAGTCAGAACTTAGTTTAAAGCTGATTCACGTTTAGACATTTGTGGTGTTGCAAACCACAATTACAGTAAATACTTATCATTAAGGCACATAAATGTTATGTATAATGTCAATAACATATAAATCATTATTTAAAATTTTGGTGTATAGCTTTAATGTTAACTTACCTGAAGTGCAAACTGGGATCATTGGCTGGGACCAACCATAGAATTTTACCTGCATGTGTGTGAGCATTTCAGTTGGGTATGTGAATGAGTTTGGTTTCATATGTGTATGTCAGAGGAAAAGTACATGTATATGCATTGTAATTCTGAATAATGTCCCTAGGGTCATCCCATAGCTCATACGTTTTTGCTCACACAAACCTCTAGTAAATCTGGCCCTTAATCTTACAGTAGTTTGGCTTAAGCACTCACAGTTCTTTCCATCTTTTCATCCTCATCTCAAACAATGATGAGACCCAGTATTGCATAGATGTGGACCAAGCTGTCACTTGGTGTTCAAACAATGACCTCCAGCTCACACAGTCAAAACCCAGGAACTCATTATTGACTTTAGATGTAGTCCATTTCCCAAAACACCCATACAAATAAACAGCAACAAAATCACCATCACTGACTCCTTTAAATTTCTAGAAACACGCATTAGCAATCCCTAACAGCAAACACATCATTGCATAAGCTCAACAAAGACTTTACTTCGGATCAAGCATCAACTCCTTGTTCTGTTCTATTCCACTATCACTGAGTCCATTAACATCATCATCAATCACATTATGGTATGGTACCACAGACAGCCAAAGAAAGAAAAAACTACACCGGACTGTCCAAGATCTTAGACAAACCACTGCCCTCAGATGATGAGTAGGCGACATTGAGTCTTATTTGAAACTGCTGGCTAAGGAGAAACATAAATACAATAAGGTTGTTCTTCATGTCAGCAGTAAAGACACCCAATTACGCCAATTGGAGTTCACTAAGGTTAATGTTGAGTTGGTGAGTACATAGACCCCTGCCAAATCTGACCAGTGATGACATGTATAGCCGCATGTCATAATTTTGCCGCTGGTTGTCGAGGTGGTGTCCAGCAAACAATGTGGGCTTTGTAGATCATTGGCAGACTTTCTGGGGAAGATCTGGTCTGATTAAGAGAGACAGCATTCATCCCGCTTGGGAAGGAGCAGCTCTCATTTCTAGAAATCTGCCCAAGTTTGTTAGTGGAACAAATCCACGACCATCCAGAAATGAGACCAGGAGGCAGAGTCGCAGTCTTAGGCCCTATCCATACTACTACATTTTAGTTCGCCGCAACCTGTCTCCTGCTCACTTT